>NW_027394276.1:2409690-2493036 GCF_049309525.1 Garra rufa | reverse complement strand
CTGATTTTTCCAAAAATCCACATTCAAATCAAAATAGCCGACTTCCTGTCGATCGTAGCTAATGGGTGTAAATTAGAAATATTTCTGGCTTGATGAGATCAATATATGTACCGAGTTTGGTGACTGTAGGACAAACTAAACCCCCAACTTTTGTCAAAAGGTGGCGCTATGGAGCTCCTGCTCCACGCCCATTTATGGGCTTTTATCAGTGTCTAAATATCATTAATACAGATGTGTGTGTGGAGTTTCATGAAATTCTAAGTATTTTAAGTGGCTCCAAAACACAAAAAGCTAAAGTTAAAGTTTGACACGTTGCCATGGCAACATTATAAAAGTTATCGATAATGCCCTTCACAGATTTTCATCGGCCGTGTTTCAACATTATTGGGATGAAGTTTGAAGCAAATTGAGTAAACTTAAGAGGCTGATTTAAAAGCATTTATAAAACGTTGCGCTTTCTGTTGCCAGTTGGTGGCGCTATAACTTTGACTCATAATAGTCACACCTCTGTGATCGGCATCATAAAATAAACAAACTGCTGAAGTTTGGTCAAAATCAGACAAAGTGTGTTAAAGTTATTAGACACTTCCTGTTTCTCATTTCTCGCCATAACTTTGTCGCCCCGCCACGGCCAAACCGTTCGAGATATCAAAAATCCCCTGGCAATTTTGCGTCCCCAATGTCTTGAGACCATGCTGACCGAGTTTGGTGGCCATCGGTGGAAAAGCCTAGGAGGAGTATATCAAATTCCATTGCATGCGCTTTTTAGACATCCCTGAATAGCTGACTTCCTGTTTGGTGAAACACGGACTGTGAGCACGAAAGTTGTTCGGCCCGATGAGGTCTATATGTGTATGAATTTTGGTGACTGTAGGTCAATTGGTGTGAGCTCCAGAGTCCCTCAAAAGTCGCAATTTTTAACGCTGTGCCACGCCCCCCCCCCAGGTGACCCCCCCATGTCAAAGTCTGTCCGGCCCTGATGGCCACAGGCTCCAATGTGTGTGCAAATTTTCAAGAGTTTTCGTGTATGTTAAGGGCCCCGAAATCCCCAAAAACATTGAAAAAAAAATAATAATAATAATTAAAGCTGCAAGCAGCGATGAACGGGCCCTCGCACCCGGGCTCACCGCCGACCGGTGGCTTTAGGAAAATGGCAAACGGTGGGCAGTATGCTTTTAATACAGTAAATGTAGGAGAAATATGTCAAAGTCACTTAAATGTGCCAAATTTCCCGCTGGCAGCTGGTGGCGCTATGCCTATAACTGATTATTGGCATGTAGATGTGTTCAGGCCAGCACTATTATCAAACATATGAAGTTTGGTGCAGATTGACCTTGGTATGTTTGAGTTAGTGAAAGATATGATATATCCTGCTGCCAACAGGTGGCGCTATGATAATATCTGAATATTGGCCTTTAGTTGTCTTCAGGCCAGGACTCTTACCAAACCTGTGAAGTTTGAGGCAGATCGGACATTTTATGGCTAAGTTATAACAACTTCTATGTCCATGGCGAAACATCAAACTTTGTCAGTCCGCCACGGACACGCCCTTTAATGAAAACTCAAGATCTTCACAATTTAACATCTCTAAGGCCTCTAGAACAGACTGATCAAATATAATGTTGATTTCATTAAATCTCTAGAAGGAGTTTGCTATAAAATCCCCTGCAAGGACTTCAGATAAATGCCAACTGTGAACCAATATGCTACATTTTCCCTATATTCTTATGATGATGATAAGAACATGCAATTCATGATGATAACAAAATGATATTATTGGTTGCATTACGTCCACCACTTCTGCTTAAATGTCATCGTTACCTATCTGTACAATTTTTATGTGGATATTGCTTTGCAGGTGACTCCTGTTATAAGACATCACTTTTAAGCGCTACATAACTAAGAATCAATTAGGAAAACGGTGCCCAGTTGGCACATGCATTCACAGTAACCCTCAGCCAGTTTGGATTTAAAGTTTACAGAATTGAAAGGGTTACACTTTAAAATCAACACACAGACACATACACACAATATATAAAATGTTGCCATCCAGTTTCATTTGTTAACATTAACTATATTAGTTAACATGAACAATAATTAAATAGCATTTATTAATGTTAATTAATATTAAGCTAAAAAAAGTATTCATATATTGTTTAACCCCTTAAGCTCTGCGGCTATTTGGGGGATTTCCGCCTGCATTTGGCCTACCTAAATTCAAATGGTTCCCCTATACACATACAATGGAGGAAATAAAAAAAAATGGTTTCATTGTATAGAAAACCTTTTAAACTACATAATATCAGTGTAATTCTTTATAAATAACATTATATAGATTTCAAATATTACAATAAAAACAAAAAAACATAGGCGCTTTTTGATTTTTTTTTCAAAAGTTTTTTTTTGAAAGTCTATAACTCAGGATTTAGGTGTCTCAGTTCTTTGCAAATTGTTTTGTTTGATTCCACTAGGTCTCAGGATATACCAGAAAAAAGATTTTTTCATATAACAGTTTCTAATTGAAAGTTATTGAATTATAACCGAAGGGAGTCGCATTGCCCCTTTTCCCCCTTTTCCCCCCTAAAAGTGTCCTTCTGTTTCTTTGCAAAAACAGGCTTTATAAAGCACATTATTGAGAATAGAATAGAATAGAATACTATTTTACTATGTACCATAGCACTTTTCATGATAATTGACTGAATTATGTTTCATTTTTATGTTTGCCTGTGTATTTACTGAAACACATACTGTACTTTACTGTCAACATTCAATATACACTCAATACATAGCTTAGCAGATTGTTTTGGTGTCCTTTACGTTTCAAAGTAATTATAAGAATAAAACAAACCTGAATAGAAGCACTGTTATACTTATAGACGCGCTTATGAGCCGCGGATCCTCTGCTCTCCATGGAAACGGCCCGTTATTTATTCATTTAGCGTCTATTTTGGATAATTGAGACCGCTATATTCCTCTGAGACGCCAACAGACGCATATCTCCGGTGTAAGAGTCCAAAAACTACATATCCCACAATGCCCGGCACCGTCGAAGCATCTTTTGTGACCCGGAACCTCTCCATGGCTCTGCTTCTTCTTCGCGTCTGGAGAGGCTGAGCTGTCATCGTTCACACCTCGGAGCAGCACGGCATGCGGTCGGAGGGTGTAATCTGATCTACTGACACGCTCTAAGTGCAGCCGCAGACACACACACACACCTGCTTGAGCGGTTCAGAGCGCGTTTGGAAAGCCGCGCCCGAGCGCATCTGGCAAAACAACGGTTTCTCAGCAATGGTGCAACGCAGAAACGTGAAAATGGTCTTGTTTGAAAGAAGAGATCCTAATCTAAAAGATAAAATGGAGTTTGTGGCTATTTGCGGCTAACTGAAGCAGTAGTATGTGGAGGAATGTAATATAATATATCATCATATTCTTCAAGTATATTCTGACATCGCGATTCAATTGAAGATTATTTGATCTGTGTTTGTCACACAATAAAATGATTTATATGGTCAGATTCTTGAGAATGAGCACTTTCTTGTGATATATGATTTGTCTGTTTTGAGAAAAATATAAGAAATACACATTCTTTGTAATAATTCTTCACAATTGTTAGGCGGAAATTTGTGTGTGGAACAACATAAATTCTAAGCACAATTTTACTACTTTATGAATCATAAAACTAAAAGTTATGGTATTCCTAGTAAAGAGGAGACTCTAAGCTTTCAAATGAGACCATTTATGGGCTGATACTATGTGAAGAAGGTCGTGTAAATGAAGCAGCAACATTTTGAATTTTTTTTTATTATATTCTGACATCGTGATTCAATTGAAGATTATTCGATCTGTGTTTGTCACACAATAAAATGATTTATATGGTCAGATTCTTGAGAATGAGAGCTTTCTTGTGATATATGACTTGTCTGTTTTGTGAAAAATATAAGAAATACACATTCTTTGTAATAATTCTTCACAATCGTTAGGCGGAAATTTGTGTGTGGAACAACATAAATTCTAAGCATAATTTTACTACTTTATGAATCATAAAACTAAAAGTTATGGTATTCCTCGTAAAGAGGAGACACTAAGCTTTCAAATGAGACCATATATGGGCTGATACTATATGAGGAAGGTCATGTAAATGAAGCAGCAACATTTTGAAACACTTTTTGAGCAGAGTTTAAGAGGTTAAAGGTAAATTAGTATCTTTTAACATTAGTTTATGTACTGTGAATTAACATGAACATGAACACAGTTCATGTGGGTGTACAGCAATACACAATAAAGTGCTCTATAAACGCTTCATTCTTTCAAAATATCTTTAAAAATCAAGTTGAGTATTGTAATGGGGCGATATACAGTATATATATATATATATATATATATATAACTCATCTTAAAATGGTATAATTTTCAGATGTTTTGAACAGATAACAGCAAAGTTTTTTTGTTGTCAAAGTTTGTCTTGAAATTGTTAGTGTTTTTTTTTATTGAATCTAAAATTTAAATTATGAAAATAAATGTCTATCAATGAAGCTAAATTGCTCATGCTAAAAAGTTGTATTTTTCTTAATCTTTTGCTATGTGACTGAATAGGACAAGTTCATGGTACAGTTCAGTAAAAAATAAATAAAAAAACAACAACTGCAATATACAAAGAATGAAAGAGTTCGTGACCCTTTATATTTTCTCAAAGATCAGACTCTCAAAGTTCAGACATATTTATGTAGATTACACTACAGCAATGTGCAATGAGCATCTTACTCAAAGATGGTCTTAAACAAAACAGCATGTTCCACTGGTCTCTCTCCCTTTCACCCCTCCCCCCATCAGTCACTCTTCTAGTGACTGAACACAGACTGTCAGCCCAGTGACAGCAGTTTACTGATTTCTTTTTTTAATTTTCTTTAATTCATAGAAGCTTGAATAATTATGATATTACCAGCACTTGCTCATAATGATTAGATCTCTGTGTGAAAAAAGTTTTAAAGAGTTTGGATGCTGCACTTTAAAGATATAAAAAATTAGGGTTATGTTTTTTTAAAAAATCACCACGTCAACACCGTTCAAGATATCCCAAATCCGCTCGCAATTTAACATCTTCAGAATCTTCTCTTCATGTTAAAAAAGTTTGGTGTGAATACCTTGTTGTTCTTAGAAGGAGTGTGAATTTGTTTACAGCCTGATTTTTCCAAAAATCCACATTCAAATCAAAATAGCCAGCTTCCTGTTGGTCTTAGCTAATGAGTTTTATTTAGAAAGTTGTCCAGATTGATGAGAACAATATATGTACAGAGCTTGGTGACTGTAGGAAAAACTAACCCCCCAACTTTTGTCAAAAGATGGCGCTATAGAGTGCCTGCTCCACGCCCATTTATGACCTTTTGCCAGTGTCTAACTATCATTAATATTGATGTGTGTGTTGAGTTTCATGAAATTCTAAGCATGTTATCTGTCTCGAAAAGACAGGAATCTAATTTTAAAGTTTGACACGTTGCCATGGCAACAGCATTTGATTTATCATTGACCCCTTTACATATTCTCATCGGCCGTGTTTTGACATTATTTTGATGAAGTTTGAAGATAATCAAGTAAAATTAAGAGGCTGATTTCAAAGCATTTTGAAAATGACACGCTTCCTGCTGCCAGTTGGTGGCGCTATAACTTTGACTCATAATAGTCACATTTATGGAATCGGCATCATACAACGAACAAACTGGTGAAGTTTCATCAGAATCAGGCAATGTGTGCAACAGTAATTAGACACTTCCTGTTTCTCATTTCTCGCCATAACTTTGTCGCCTTGCCACGGCCAAACCGTTCGAGATATCAAAAATCCCCTCGCAATTTAGCATCCCCAATGTCTTGAGATCATGCTGACCGAGTTTGGTGACAATCCTATGGAAACCCTGGGAGGAGTACGTTAAATTCCAGAGCATGCGCTTTTTAAACAGCCCTAAATATCTCACTTCCTGTTGCGTGGAGCCTATGACATAGAGTACAAAAGTTGTTTGGCTCAGTGAGATCTATATGTGTACCAAGTTTCATATCAGTACGTGCAAGTATGTGTGCGCAGTACATCAAGTTTTCAAACTGTGTTCCAGGGGGCGCTGTAGAGGCCCTGAACCACACCCGGGTCCCAGCCTCTGTGGCGTCCTGATGGCCGCAGATTCCGACGTGTGTGCAAATTTTCAAGAGTTTTTGAGTATGTTAAGGCCCCCAAAAGTGCCCGGAAGGTTGAAAAAAAAAAAATAAATAAAAATTAAAGCTGCAAGCAGCGATGACCGGGCCCTCGCCGTCTGTGCAGTCGCCATCCCGATAGCATCAGGAAAACGGTGCCCAGTTGGCACATGCATTCACAGTAACCCTTTGGACTAACCCTTACTGTCTCTCCTCCTGCAGAGCAGAGTGAGATCAGATATGTTTTTTTTTTCTTTCATTTGTGGAGTTTTGTATAATTATGAAATGAACTGTGTTTGATCAGAATGAATAGTTATTTGTATGAAAAAAGTTTCAAAGAGTTAGGATGCTGCACTTTAAATATATAATAAATCATTGAAAATTGAAAATGGAAAATGAAATTTTAAGCATGCTATCTGCCTTAAATATCACAGGAAACAAATATTTTAATGTATTTTTTATTTTTATTTATTTGCCATGGCAACAGCATTTGATGCATCTGGGCTTTTACATTATTCTGATGAAGTTTGAAGAAAATCGAGTACAAATATATTGTTCGTTGTTTGTTCGTGTTTGTTAGTTCATTAGCCATTGTTAACAAAAGAGACCCTATTTTAAATAGTTACCATGTTTTATGGTCTACAAGCATTTTTAAATATTATTTTAATAATCTATAAGCATCTGTGAAATAATTATAAACAAATATATTAAAAATAAATACATATTAAAGCTGCAAGCAGCGTTGACCGGGCCCTCGCCGTCTGGCAGTCGCCATCCCGATAGCATCAGGAAAACGGTGCCCAGTTGGCACATGCATTCACAGTAACCCTTTGGACTAACCCTAACTGTCTCTCCTCCTCTCTGACTCTTTCTCTTGCCACCCATCCCCCCTCCTTACACTCAGCCACTTACCACACAAACACACACATAGAGTGCAGAGCAGAGTGAGATCAGATATGTTTTTTAATTTTCTTTCATTCGTGGAGTTTTGTATAATTATGAAATGAACTGTGTTTAATCAGAATGAATAGTTATTTGTATGAAAAAAGTTTCAAAGAGTTAGGATGCTGCACTTTAAATATATAATAAATTATTGAAAATTGAAAATGGAAAATGAAATTCTAAGCACGCTATCTGCCTCAAAAACCCAGGAAACAAATATTTGAATGTATTTTGTATTTTTATTTATTTGCCATGGCAACAGCATTTGATGCATCAGAGACGCCTTTACAGACTCTCATCGGCCGTGTTTTTACATCATTCTGATGAAGTTTGAAGAAAATGGAGTACAAATATATTGTTCGTTGTTCGTTCGTGTGTTAGTTCATTAACCATTGTTAACAAAAGAGACCCTATTTTAAATAGTTACCATGTTTTATGATCTACAACCATATTTAAATATTATTTTAATGATCCATAAGCATCTGTGAAATAATTATAAACAAATATATTAAAAATAAATACATATTAACTTAGTTGATGTATTTGTTTCTCATTCTAATTAAGTGAACTGAGCAGTATAGTGTCATACTTATAAGATTTTTTGTTCTATCAGTGAGAGTCTATATATGTATATAAATCATATAATTTTTCCTTAAAAGATTAAAAAAAGATTTTAATGCTCTTTAAGCACCTATACAAAATAATTATGTAAAGGTATACTGACAGAACAGTATATATCAACTGATTCTATGGATTATTTTCATTCTTATACACTGAGAATGAGCTAAATAGCATTATTGTTCAAACGATTCCTTATTTTATGAGGACCTCTAGTGTTCATCCCTGGTACTAGAGCTTTAATCTGACAATTTATATGACACTTTTAATGTTTTTGGGGCCTCTGAGCATGATAACATTTTGAAACTACACGTATTTCCTAAGAATTTCTTGTTCTTTATATGTAAAAAGTTTTGATGAGTTAGAATAATGCAATTTAAAGATATATGGAAATAACTCTCCATCTTTTTTACTGTTACTTTCATAAATCACCACATCAACACCGTTCAAGATATCACAAAGCCGTTCACATTTTAACATCTTCAGTATCTTGGCACCATGTTGACAAAGTTTGGTGTCTGATTCTGCTATGAGTGATATGAATTTATTCAGCTATATTTTTCCAAAAATCCACATTCAAATCAAAATAGCTGACTTCCTGTTGGTCGTAGCTAATGGGTGTAAATTTTTTGCAAAAAAAATCTGGTGACCAAAAATGATTAGGCTGTAGTTGAGAACTGTTAGTTTTATGGACAGTTAGAATGTTTTGTATATGCAGACAAGGGCTTTATGATGGGCCTGATTTGAATTTAGAAAAAAAAAAAATTCTTAAACATGTTTGAAGTTCTTAATAGATTTCACTGTTGCACATTTAGTCTTTTTATTTTTTTACAGTAATGTGCATTTTGCAGTTTGTTTACATGGTGTACATTGGATGCACATATTTATGACTTCTTGTTACAGTATTTATTTAAAATAAAAGTTGTTTAAAATAAACAACTGTGTGCACCCTATTATTAATGTAGATGTGTATTTCAGTAATAAACTTAAGTAGGGGAGTTTTAAGTTACCAGCATTTATATCAAAATAGTGATCCCATGTCTGCAAAACTAACATTTTAAATGAAATATTGATAGCTAATCGATATCGAATCGAATTGAATCGAATCCATAAAAATAACAATTGAATCGAATTGCCAAATTGGTCACAATACCCAGCCCTAATTCACATCCTAATGAATAAACAACCAAGAGTTTAAATATTCCCTTCTATCTCCTCCTCTCTGACTCTCTCTTTCCACCCATCCCCCCTCCCCACTCTCACCCTAACACTCAAAAAACACACACCCACTTACCACGCACACACATAAGTGCAGAGCAGAGAGGGATCAGATTTGTTTTTTAATTTTCATTAATTCATAGATCTTTGTATAATTATGAAATGAACGGTGTCTGATCAGAATGACTAGTAGTCTGTATGAAAAAAGTTTCAAAGACTTTGGATGCTGCACTTTAAAGATATAATAAAATTACGGCTATCTTTTTTTACTCCGATTTCAATCAATCACCACATCAACACCGTTCAAGATATCCTAAATCTGCTCGCAATTTAGAATCTTCAGAATGTTGGCATCATGTCAAAAAAGTTTGGTGTGAATTGGTTGGTTTTCCCGAGAGAAGTATATAAAATTCCACAGCCTGATTTTTCCAAATATCCACATTCAAATCAAAATAGCCGACTTCCTGTCGATTGTAGCTAATGGGTGTAAATTAGAAATGTTTCTGGCTTGATGAGATCAATATATGTACCAAGTTTGGTGACTGTAGGACAAACTAAACCCCCAACTTTTGTCAAAAGGTGGCGCTATGGAGCGCCTGCTCCACGCCCATTTATGGGCTTTTATCAGTGTCTAAATATCATTAATACAGATGTGTGTGTGAAGTTTCATGAAATTCTGAGTATTTTAAGTGGCTCCAAAACACAAAAAGCTAAAGTTAAAGTTTGGCACGTTGCCATGGCAACATGATAAAAGTTATCGATAATGCAATTCACAGATTCTCATTGGCCGTGTTTCAACATTATTGAGAAGAAGTTTGAAGCAAATTGAGTAAAATTAAGAGGTTGATTTAAAAGCATTTAGAAAACGTTGCGCTTTGTGCTGCCAGTTGGTGGCGCTATAACTTTGACTCCTAATAGTCACATCACTGTGATCGGCATCATAAGATGAACAAACTGCTGAAGTTTGGTCAAAATCAGACAAAGTGTGTTAAAGTTATTAGACACTTCCTGTTTCTCATTTCTCGCCATAACTTTGTCGCCCCGCCACGGCCAAACCGTTCGAGATATCAAAAATCCCCTGGCAATTTTGCGTCCCCAATGTCTTGAGATCATGCTGACCGAGTTTGGTGGCCATCGGTGGAAAGGTCTAGGAGGAGTATTTCAAATTCCATTGCATGCGCTTTTTAGACATCCCTGAATAGCTGACTTCCTGTTTGGTGAAGCACGGACTGTGAGCACGGAAGTTGTTCGGCCCGATGAGGTCTATATGTGTATGAATTTTGGTGACTGTAGATCAATTGGTGTGTGCTCCAGAGTCCCTCAAAAGTCGCAATTTTTAATGCTGTGCCACGCCCCCCCCAGGTGACCCCCCCATGTCAACGTCTGTCCGGCCCTGATGGCCGCAGGTTCCAATGTGTGTGCAAATTTTCAAGAGTTTTCGTGTATGTTAAGGGCCCCAAAATCCCCCAAAACATTGAAAAAAAAAAAATAATAATAATTAAAGCTGCAAGCAGCGTTGACCGGGCCCTCGCCGTCTGGCAGTCGCCATCCCGATAGCATCAGGAAAACGGTGCCCAGTTGGCACATGCATTCACAATAACCCTTTGGACTAACCCTAACTGTCTCTCCTCCTGTCTGACTCTTTCTCTTACCACCCATCCCACCTCCTTACACTCAGCCACTTACCACACAAACACACACATAGAGTGCAGAGCAGAGTGAGATCAGATTTGTTTTTTAATTTTCTTTCATTCGTGGAGTTTTGTATAATTATGAAATGAACTGTGTTTAATCAGAATGAATAGTTATTTGTATGAAAAAAGTTTCAAAGAGTTAGGATGCTGCACTTTAAATATATAATAAATCATTGAAAATTGAAAATGGAAAATAAAATTCTAGGCACGCTATCTGCCTCAAAAACACAGGAAACAAATATTTGAATGTATTTTGTATTTTTATTTATTTGCCATGGCAACAGCATTTGAGGCATCAGGGACGCCTTTACAGACTCTCATCGGCCGTGTTTTTACATCATTCTGATGAAGTTTGAAGAAAATCGAGTACAAATATATTGTTCGTTGTTCGTTCGTGTGTTAGTTCATTAACCAATGTTAACAAAAGAGACCCTATTTTAAATAGTTACCATGTTTTATGATCTACATCCATTTTTAAATATTATTTTAATGATCTATAAGCATCTGTGAAATAATTATAAACAAATATATTAAAAATAAATACATATTAACTTAGTTGATGTATTTGTTTCTCATTCTAATTAAGTGAACTGAGCAGTATAGTGTCATACTTATAAGATTTTTTATTCTATCAGTGAGATTGTATATATGTATATAAATCATATAATTTTTCCTTAAAAGATTAAAAAAAGATTTTAATGCTCTTTAAGCACCTATACAAAATAATTATGTAAAAGTACACTGACA
Organism: Garra rufa; assembly: GCF_049309525.1. Classification (NCBI taxonomy): domain Eukaryota; kingdom Metazoa; phylum Chordata; class Actinopteri; order Cypriniformes; family Cyprinidae; genus Garra; species Garra rufa. Next base: position 2,481,640 of record NW_027394276.1, on the reverse strand, counting down.
GTACAGTCTATATCAACTGATTCTATGGATTATTTTCATTCTTATACACTGAGAATGAGCTAAATAGCATTAAAGGTCAAACGATTCCTTATCTTATGAGGACCTCTAGTGTTCATCCCTGGTATTACAGCTTTAATCTGACAAATTTATGTGACACTTTTAATGTTTTTGGGGCCTCTGAGCATGATAACATTTTGAAACTACACGTATTTCCTAAGAATTTCTTGTTCTTTATATGTAAAAAGTTTTGATGAGTTAGAATAATGCAATTTAAAGATACATGAAAATAACTCTTCATCTTTTTTATTGTTACTTTCATAAATCACCACATCAACACCGTTCAAGATGTCCCAAAGCCGTTCACAATTTAACATCTTCAGTATCTTGGCATCATGTTGACAAAGTTTGGTGTGAACTGTCTGATTCTGCTATGAGTGATATGAATTTATTCACAGCTATATTTAAAAACACAGGAAACAAATGTTAAAGTTTGACATGTTGCCATGGCAACAGCATTTGATGTATCAAGGACCCCTTCACAGATTCTCATCGGCCGTGTTTTGATATTATTCTGATGAAGTTTGAAGCAAATTGAGTAAAATTAAGAGGTTGATTTAAAAGCGTTTTGCAAGCAACACACTTCCTGCTGCCAGTTGGTGGCGCTATAAATTTGACTCATAATAGTCACATCTCTGTGATCGGTATCATACGACGAACAAACTGCTTAAGTTTGGTCAAAATCAGATAAAGTGTGTCAAAATTATTAGACATTTCCTGTTTCTCATTTCTCGCCATAATTTGTCGCCCTGCCACGGCCAAACCGTTCGAGATACCAAAAATCCCCTGGCAATTTTGCATTCCCAATATCTTGAGATCATGCTGACCGAGTTTGGTGGCCATCGGTGGAAAGTTCTAGGAGGAGTATTTCAAATTCCACAGCTTGATTTTTCCAAAAATCCATATTTAAATAAAAATAGCTGACTTCCTGTTGGTCGTAGCTAATGGGTGTAAATTAGAAAGTTGTCCGGCTTGATGAGTCCAATATATGTACCGAGTTTGGTGACTGTAGGACAAAGTAACCCCCCAACTTTTGTCAAAAGGTGGCGCTATGGAGCGCCTGCTCCACGCCCATTTATGGGCTTTTATCAGTGTTTAACTGTCATTAATACAGATGTGTGTGTTGAGTTTCATGAAATTCTAAGCATTTTAAGTGGCTCAAAAACACAAAAAACTAAAGTTAAAGTTTGACACGTTGCCATGGCAACATGATAAAAGTTATGGATAACGTCCTTCACAGATTCTTATCGGTCGTGTTTTGACATTATTGGGATGAAGTTTGAAGAAAATTGAGTAAAATTAAGAGGCTGAGTTTAAAGCGTTTCAAAAACGTCACGCTTTCTGCTGCCAGTTGGTGGCGCTATAACTTTGACTCATAATAGTCACATCTCTGTGATCGGCATCAGACGATGAACAAACTGCTGAAGTTTGGTCAAAATCAGACAAAGTGTGTTAAAGTTATTAGACACTTCCTGTTTCTCATTTCTCGCCATAACTTTGTCGCCCCGCCACGGCCAAACCGTTCGAAATATCAAAATTCCCCTGGCAATTTTGCGTCCCCAATGTCTTGAGATCATGCTGACCGAGTTTGGTGGCCATCGGTGGATACACCTAGGAGGAGTATATCAAATTCCATTGCATGCGCTTTTTAGACATCCCTGAATAGCTGACTTCATGTTGGGCGAAGCACTGACTTTGAGCATGAAAGTTGTTCGGCCCAATGGGGTCTATATGTGTATGAATTTTGATAAATGTAGGTCAACCGGTGTGTGCTCCAGAGTCCCTCAAAAGTAAAAATTTTTAACGCTGTGCCACGCCCCCCCCAGGTCACCCCCCCATGTCAAAGTTTGTCCGGCCCTGATGGCCGCAGGTTCCAATGTGTGTGCAAAGTTTCAAGAGTTTTCGTGTATGTTAAGGGCCCCGAAATGACCCAAAACATTGATGAAATAATAATAATAATTAAAGCTGCAAGCAGCGATGACCGGGCCCTCGCCATATGCGCAGTCACCATCCCGATAGCATCAGGAAAACGGTGCCCATTTGGCACATGCATTCACAGTAACCCTCTGCCACTTTGGATTTAAAGTTTACAGAATTGAAAGGGTTAATTAAAATTAACACACAGACACATACACACAATATTTAAAATTTTGACATCCAGTTTAATTTGTTAACATTAACTATATTAGTTAACATGAACAATAATTAAATAGCATTTATTAATGTTAATTAATATTAAGCTAAAAAAAAGTATTCATGTATTATTAAAAGGTACATTAGTACATTTATTTATATTTGTTAAAAATATTTGTGGGTTCATGTATTAATAATACATTATGAGGGTATTCTTAAGGCATTATAATGAATGCATAACAAATTATAAAAAACCTTATAATATGTTGTATCATCTCATGAGCATTCATAAGAACAGTTTTAATGTATTAGAATTTTTTTTTTATTATAGCTTTTATGAGTATGATTACCTCCTCATAGTTATAATGTATAAGTCTCATATTTTGCCATCTTACTGATGTCACTTTACTTAAAGCATACAAAGATCACTTATAAGTAATAATAATAATAATTCTCAAATAGCCATAAGATCAGGTATCAGATCAGATGAATGTATAACATGATCAGTTTAATTATTTTGATGGTACCCGTTAGACAGCTTTTTATAAGTAACTCTGCAACTGCATGTCAGCTAGCAGTAATTATTATTTGTTGTGGTAAATATATGCTAACACTGTATTTAGACAGTTCCCCAAAAGACAAACTGATTATAAGTAACTTTGCAAGAACATGAACCTTCTACTTAGCCTAACATTAAACTAAGTCTACACTGTAAGGAGTGTTAGTTGGTGAGAGTTAGTTGTTAATAGTCAATAGAATAGAATATAATGTAAAAAATAAATCTAATGTGATATAGTCCATTACAAATGAAGTAGGTTAAAAATGGTGTCTACTGTGTGTTATAAATAATCATAATCTTAAAAGTTATAACCTCTAATATTTAAGTATTATAATGTATGATAATTGTTGTTATGAATATTCATTGGATGATATAATATACGTTTTTTTATAATGCATTATGCGTTCATTATAATGCCTTAGAAATACCCTTATAATAGGGGCTTCATAGAAAGTGTTACCAAATCAGTGAGAGACAAACAAAACATTTCATAATTTTTCATTAAAAAAATAACTAATTTTTTTATGCTTTTTAGTGTTTATTTTAAAAATAGGTAAAATTATTGTGACAGTACAGTACATAACAACTCCAAATAAATCTATGCATTCGTTTCTTTGTTGCACATTGAGAATGAACAGAATAGGATTAGAGGTAAAAATATTCCTTATCATACGAGGACCTCTGGTGTTCATCCCTTGTATTACAGTCTTCATTTCTCCCTCTCTCACTTCTGGATACTTTTAATGTTTTTGGGGCCTCTGAGCATGATACAATTTTGATACCAAGCGTATTTTCTAAGAATGATTTGTTCTTCATATATACAAAGTTTTGAAGAGTTGGTATTAGGCACTTTAAAGATATAGAAAAATTTATGCAACTTTTTTTACTGTGACTTTTAAAAAATCACCACATCAACACCGTTCAAGATATCCAAAATCCGCTCACAATTTAGCATTTTGAGTATATTCTTATCATGTTGACAAAGTTTGGTGTGAACTTCTTGTTTCTGCTTTGTTTAGTATGATTTTATTTACAGCCTGATTTTTCCAAAAATCCACATTCAAATAAAAATAGCCAACTTCTTGTTTATTATAGCTAATAAGTGTTAATTAGAAAGTTGTCCGGCTTGATGAGACCAATATATGTACCGAGTTTGGTGACTGTAGGCAAAACTAAACCCCCAACTTTTGTCAAAAGGTGGCGCTATAGAGTGCCTCCTCCACGCCCATTTATGGGCTTTTATCAGTGTCTAAATATCATTAATACAGATGTGTGTGTTGAGTTTCATGAAATTCCAAGTATTTTAAGTGGCTCGAAAACGCAAAAAACTAAAGTTAAAGTTTGACACGTTGCCATGGCAACATGATAAAAGTTATCGATAATGCCCTTCACAGATTCTCATCGGCCGTGTTTCGGCATTATTGGGATGAAGTTTCAAGCAAATTGAGTAAAATTAAGAGGCTGATTTAAAAGCATTTAGAAAACGTTGCGCTTTCTGCTGCCAGTTGGTGGCGCTATAACTTTAACTCATAATAGTCACATCTCTGTGATTGGCATCAGACGATGAACAAACTGCTGAAGTTTGGTCAAAATCAGACAAAGTGTGTTAAAGTTATTAGACACTTCCTGTTTCTCATTTCTCGCCATAACTTTGTCGCCCCGCCACGGCCAAACCGTTCGAAATATCAAAAATCCCCTGGCAATTTTGCGTCTCCAATGTCTTGAGATCATGCTGACCGAGTTCGGTGGCCATCGGTGGATACACCTAGGAGGAGTATATCAAATTCCATTGCATGCGCTTTTTAGACATCCCTGAATAGCTGACTTCCTGTTGGGCGAAGCACTGACTTTGAGCATGAAAGTTGTTCAGCCCGATGAGGTCTATATGTGTATGAATTTTGATAAATGTAGGTCAACCGGTGTGTGCTCCAGAGTCCCTCAAAAGTAAAAATTTTTAACGCTGTGCCACGCCCCCCCCAGGTGACCCCCCCATGTCAACGTTTGTCCGGCCCTGATGGCCGCAGTTTCCAATGTGTGTGCAAAGTTTCAAGAGTTTTCGTGTATGTTAAGGGCCCCGAAATGACCCAAAACATTGATGAAATAATAATAATAATAATAATAATAATCCTTAGAAAAACAATAGGGCCTTCGCCCATTCTGGGCTCGGGCCCTAATAATAATAATAATAATAATAATCCTTAGAAAAACAATAGGGCCTTCGCCCATTCTGGGCTCGGGCCCTAAAAATAACCCTTAGAAGAACAATAGGGCCTTCGCCCTTTTGGGCTCGGGCCCTAATAAGAATCCTTAGAAGAACAATAGGGCCTTCGCCCTTTTGGGCTCGGGCCCTAAAAAAAAAAAAGAATCCTTAGAAGAACAATAGGGCCTTCGCCCTTTTGGGCTCGGGCCCTAATTACACAAATAACAAGTGTAAATTAAAGCTGCAAGCAGCGTTGACCGGGCCCTCGCCGTCTGGCAGTCGCCATCCCGATAGCATCAGGAAAACGGTGCCCAGTTGGCACATGCATTCACAATAACCCTTTGGACTAACCCTAACTGTCTCTCCTCCTGTCTGACTCTTTCTCTTACCACCCATCCCACCTCCTTACACTCAGCCACTTACCACACAAACACACAGAGTGCAGAGCAGAGTGAGATCAGATTTGTTTTTTAATTTTCTTTCATTCGTGGAGTTTTGTATAATTATGAAATGAACTGTGTTTAATCAGAATGAATAGTTATTTGTATGAAAAAAGTTTCAAAGAGTTAGGATGCTGCACTTTAAATATATAATAAATCATTGAAAATTGAAAATGGAAAATAAAATTCTAGGCACGCTATCTGCCTCAAAAACACAGGAAACAAATATTTGAATGTATTTTGTATTTTTATTTATTTGCCATGGCAACAGCATTTGATGCATCAGGGACGCCTTTACAGACTCTCATCGGCCGTGTTTTTACATCATTCTGATGAAGTTTGAAGAAAATCGAGTACAAATATATTGTTCGTTGTTCGTTCGTGTGTTAGTTCATTAACCAATGTTAACAAAAGAGACCCTATTTTAAATAGTTACCATGTTTTATGATCTACATCCATTTTTAAATATTATTTTAATGATCTATAAGCATCTGTGAAATAATTATAAACAAATATATTAAAAATAAATACATTAACTTAGTTGATGTATTTGTTTCTCATTCTTATTAAGTGAACTGAGCAGTATAGTTTCATACTTATAAGATTTTTTTATTCTATCAGTGAGATTGTATATATGTATATAAATCATATAATTTTTCCTTAAAAGATTAAAAAAAGATTTTAATGCTCTTTAAGCACCTATACAAAATAATTATGTAAAAGTACACTGACAGTACAGTCTATATCAACTGATTCTATGGATTATTTTCATTCTTATACACTGAGAATGAGCTAAATAGCATTAGAGGTCAAACGATTCCTTATCTTATGAGGACCTCTAGTGTTCATCCCTGGTATTAGAGCTTTAATCTGACAAATTTATGTGACACTTTTAATGTTTTTGGGGCCTCTGAGCATGATAACATTTTGAAACTACACGTATTTCCTAAGAATTTCTTGTTCTTTATATGTAAAAAGTTTTGATGAGTTAGAATAATGCAATTTAAAGATATATGAAAATAACTCTTCATCTTTTTTATTGTTACTTTCATAAATCACCACATCAACACCGTTCAAGATGTCCCAAAGCCGTTCACAATTTAACATCTTCAGTATCTTGGCATCATGTTGACAAAGTTTGGTGTGAACTGTCTGATTCTGCTATGAGTGATATGAATTTATTCACAGCTATATTTAAAAACACAGGAAACAAATGTTAAAGTTTGACATGTTGCCATGGCAACAGCATTTGATGTATCAAGGACCCCTTCACAGATTCTCATCGGCCGTGTTTTGATATTATTCTGATGAAGTTTGAAGCAAATTGAGTAAAATTAAGAGGTTGATTTAAAAGCGTTTTGCAAGCAACACACTTCCTGCTGCCAGTTGGTGGCGCTATAACTTTGACTCATAATAGTCACATCTCTGTGATCGGTATCATACGACGAACAAACTGCTTAAGTTTGGTCAAAATCAGATAAAGTGTGTCAAAATTATTAGACATTTCCTGTTTCTCATTTCTCGCCATAATTTGTCGCCCTGCCACGGCCAAACCGTTCGAGATACCAAAAATCCCCTGGCAATTTTGCATTCCCAATATCTGTAGATCATGCTGACCGAGTTTGGTGGCCATCGGTGGAAAGGTCTAGGAGGAGTATTTCAAATTCCACAGCTTGATTTTTCCAAAAATCCATATTTGAATAAAAATAGCTGACTTCCTGTTGGTCGTAGCTAATGGGTGTAAATTAGAAAGTTGTCCGGCTTGATGAGTCCAATATATGTACCGAGTTTGGTGACTGTAGGACAAAGTAACCCCCCAAATTTTGTCAAAAGGTGGCGCTATGGAGCGCCTGCTCCACGCCCATTTATGGGCTTTTATCAGTGTTTAACTGTCATTAATACAGATGTGTGTGTTGAGTTTCATGAAATTCTAAGCATTTTAAGTGGCTCAAAAACACAAAAAACTAAAGTTAAAGTTTGACACGTTGCCATGGCAACATGATAAAAGTTATGGATAACGCCCTTCACAGATTCTTATCGGTCGTGTTTTGACATTATTGGGATGAAATTTGAAGCAAATTGAGTAAAATTAAGAGGCTGAGTTTAAAGCGTTTCAAAAACGTCACGCTTTCTGCTGCCAGTTGGTGGCGCTATAACTTTGACTCATAATAGTCACATCTCTGTGATCGGCATCAGACGATGAACAAACTGCTGAAGTTTGGTCAAAATCAGACAAAGTATGTCAAAGTTATTAGGCACTTCCTGTTTCTCATTTCTCGCCATAAATTTGTCGCCCCGTCACGGTCAAACCGTTCGAGATATCAAAAATCCCCTGGCAATTTTGCGTCCCCAATGTCTTGAGATCATGCTGACCGAGTTTGGTGGCCATCGGTGGAAAGGCCTAGTAGGAGTATTTCAAATTCCATTGCATGCACTTTTTAGACATCCCTGAATAGCCGACTTCCTGTTTGGCGAAGCACGGACTATGAGTGTGAAATTTGTTTGGCCCGATGAGGTCTATATGTGTATGAATTTTGGTGACTGTAGGTCAACCGTTGTGCGCTCCAGAGCCCTTCAAAAGTCGCAATTTTTAACGTTGTGCCATGCCCCCCCCAGGTGACCCCCCCATGTCAAAGTCTGTCCGGCCCTGATGGCCGCAGGTTCCAATGTGTGTGCAAAGTTTCAAGAGTTTTCGTGTATGTTAAGGCCCCTGAAATCCCCCAAAACATTGAAAAAAAAAAAATAATAATAATAATAATAATAATAATTAAAGCTGCAAGCAGCGATGAACGGGCCCTCGCACACGGGCTCACCGCCGACCGGTGGCTTTAGGAACACAGCAAATGGTGGGTAGTATGCTTTTAATACAGTAAAAATAGGAAAAATATGTCAAAGTCACTTAAATGTGCCAAATTTCCTGCTGCCAGCTGGTGGCGCTATGCCTATAACTGATTATTGGCATGTAGATGTGTTCAGGCCACCACTTTCATCAAACATATGAAGTTTGGTGCAGATTGACCTTGGTATGTTTGAGTTAGTGAAAGATATGATATATCCTGCTGCCAACAGGTGGCGCTATGATAATATCTGAATATTGGTCTTTAGGTGTCTTCAGGCCAGGACTCTTACCAAACCTGTGAATTTTGTGGCAGATCAGACATTTTATGGCTAAGTTATAACAACTCAATGAAAACTCAAGATCTTCACAATTTAACATCTCTAAGGTCTCAAGATCAGACTGACCAAATATAATGTTGATTTAATTAAATGCAATCAATGCAAGGACTTCAGATAATGCCAACTGTGAACCAATATGCTAAATTTTCCCTTTACTCTGATGATGATGATTAGAACATGATTAATGATGATAACAAAATGTTATTATTGCTTGCTTTACGTCCATCACTTCTGCTTAAATGTCATTGTTACCTATCTGTACAAGTTTTGTGTGGATATTGCTTTGCTGGTGACTCCTCCTGTTATAAGACATCACTCTTAAGCGCTACATAGCTAAGAATCAATAAGGAAGACGGTGCCCAGTTGGCACATGCATTCACAGTAACCCTCTGCTAGTTTGGATTTTAAGTTTACAGAATTGAAAGGGTTACACTTTAAAATCAACACACAGACACATACACACAAAATATAAAATGTTGCCATTCAGTTTTATTTGTTAGCATTAACTATATTAGTTAACATGACCAATAAATAAATAGCATTTATTAATGTTAATTAATATTAAGCTAAAAAAGTATTCATATATAATTTATGAACTGTGAATTAACATGAACATGAACACAGTTCATGTGGGTGTACAGCAATACACAATAAAGTGCTCTATAAACGCTTCATTCTTTCAAAATATCTTTAAAAACAAGTTGAGTATTGAAAGGGGCGATATATATATATATATATATATATATATATAACTCATCTTAAAATTTTATAATTTTCAGATGTTTTGAACAGATAACAGCAAAGCTTGTTTTGTTGTCCAAGTTTGTCTTGAAATTGTTAATTTAAATTTTATATTCAATAAATAACACTATGAAAATAAATGTCTATCAATGAAGATAAATCGCTAATGCTAAAAGTTTAATTTTTCTTAATCTTTTGCTATGTGACTGAATAGGACAAGTTCATGGTATAGTTCAGTAAAAAAATAAAAAAATAAAAAAACAACAACTGCAAAATACAAACAATGAAAGACTTAGTGACCCTTTATATTTTCTCAAAATATCAGACTCTCAAAGATCAGACGTATTTATTTCGATTACACTATATATATATGTGTGTGCATTTCTCAAAGATGGTCTATAAGCAAGGTAGCATGTTTCACTTTCTACCCCTCTCTCCCTCTCTGCCTCTCACCCCTCCCCCCTGCAATAATGAGCTTCTCTGTGCCTGACTGAACGCACACACATACTGTAGAGACATTCACCAGAGTGACAGCAGGTTTCTGAGTTATTTTTTAAATTTTCTTTAATTCATAGAAGCTTGTATACATTTTTTATTTGCAGCACTTGCTCAGAATGATTAGATCTCTGTGTGAAAAAAGTTTTAAAGAGTTTGGATGCTGCACTTTAAAGATATAAAAATATTTTTTACTATATCTTTAAAAAATCACCACGTCCACACCGTTCAAGATATCCAAAATCCGCTCGCAATTTAACATCTTCAGAATATTCTCTTCATGTTAAAAAAGTTTGGTGTGAACAGCTGGTTGTTCTTAGAAGTAGTGTGAATTTGTTTACAGCCTGATTTTTCCAAAAATCCACATTCAAATCAAAATAGCCGGCTTCCTGTTGGTCTCAGCTAATGAGTTTGATTTAGAAAGTTGTCCAGATTGATGAGAACAATATATGTACAGAGTTTGGTGACTGTAGGAAAAACTAACCCCCCAACTTTTGTCAAAAGATGGCGCTATAGAGTGCCTGCTCCACGCCCATTTATGACCTTTTGCCAGTGTCTAACTATCATAAATATTGATGTGTGTGTTGAGTTTCATGAAATTCTAAGCGTGTTAACTGCCTCGAAAAGACAGGAATCTAATTTTAAAGTTTGACATGTTGCCATGGCAACAGCATTCGATTTATCATCGACCCCTTTACATATGCTTATCGGCCGAGTTTTGACATGATTTTGATGAAGTTTAAAGAAAATCGAGTAAAATTAAGTGGCTGATTTCAAAGCATTTTGAAAATGACACACTTCCTGCTGCCAGTTGGTGGCGCTATAACTTTGACTCATAATAGTCACATTTATGGAATCGGCATCATACAACGAACAAACTGGTGAAGTTTCATCAGAATCAGGCAATGTGGTCAACAGTTATTAGACACTTCCTGTTTCTCATTTCTCGCCATAACTTTGTCGCCTTGCCACGGCCAAACCGTTCGAGATATCAAAAATCTCCTCGCAATTTAGCGTCCCCAATGTCTTGAGATCATGCTGACCGAGTTTGGTGACAATCCCATGGAATTCCTGGGAGGAGTACGTTAAATTCCAGAGCATGCGCTTTTTAAACAGCCCTAAATATCTCACTTCCTGTCAGGTGGAGCCTATGACATAGAGTACAAAAGTTGTTTGGCTCAGTGAGATCTATATGTGTACCGAGTTTCATATCAATATGTGCAAGTATGTGTGCGCAGTACATCAAGTTTTCAAACTGTGTTCCAGGGGGCGCTGTAGAGGCCCTGAACCACGCCCGGGTCCCAGCCTCTGTGGCGTCCTGATGGCCGCAGATTCCGACGTGTGTGCAAATTTTCAAGAGTTTTTGAGTATGTTAAGGCCCCCAAAAGTGCCCGGAAGGTGTAAAAAAAAAAAAAAAAAAAAAAAAAAATAAGAACCCTTAGAAGAACAATAGGGCCTTCGCCCTTTTGGGCTCGGGCCCTAATAATAATTAAAGCTGCAAGCAGCGATGACCGGGCCCTCGCCATATGCGCAGTCACCATCCCGATAGCATCAGGAAAACGGTGCCCAGTTGGCACATGCATTCACAGTAACCCTCTGCCAGTTTGGATTTAAAGTTTACGGAATTGAAAGGGTTAATTAAAATCAACACACAGACACATACACACGATATTTAAAATATTGCCATCCAGTTTAATTTGTTAACATTAACTATATTAGTTAACATGAACAATAATTAAATAGCATTTATTAATGTTAATTAATATTAAGCTAAAAAAAGTATTCATATATTATTAAAAGGTACATTAGTACATTTATATTTGTTATAAATATTTGTGGGTTCATGTATTAATAATACATTATAAGGGTATTCTTAAGGCATAATAATGAATGCATAATAAATTATAAAAAACCTTATAATATGTTGTATCATCTCATGAGCATTCATAAGAACAGTTTTAATGTATTATAATTTTTTACTTTTTTTTTATTATAGCTTTTATGAGTATGATTACCTCCTCATAGTTATAATGTATAAGTCTCATATTTTGCCATCTTACTGATGTCACTTTACTTAAAGCATACAAAGATCACTTATAAGTAATAATAATAATAATTAAAGCTGCGAGCAGCGATGAACGGGCCCTCGCACCCGGGCTCACCGCCGACCGGTGGCTTCAGGAAAACAGCAAACGGTGGGCAGTATGCTTTTAATACAGTAAATATAGAAAAAATATGTCATAAGTCATTTAAATGTGCCAAACTTGCCGCTGCCAGCTGGTGGCGCTATGCCTATAACTGATTATTGGTCTTTAGGTGTCTTCAGGCCAGGACTCTTACCAAACCTGTGAATTTTGTGGCAGATCAGACAGTTTCAGGCTAAGTTATAACCACTTCTATGTCTATGCAGAAACATCAAACTTTGTCAGGCCACCACGGACATGCCCTTTAATGAAAACTCAAGATCTTCACAGTTTAACATCTCTAAGGCCTCAAGATCAGACTGACCAAATATAATGTTGATTTAATTAAATGCAATCAATGCAAGGACTTCAGATAGATGCCAACTGTGAACCAGTATGCTACAAATTCCCTATTTTCTGATGATGATAAGAACATGTAATTCATGATGATAGCAAAATGTTATTATTGCTTCCTTTACATCCACCACTTCTGCTTAAATGTCATTGTTACCTATCTGAACAATTTTTGTATAATATATTTTTGTATAAAATCAATTGTTGTCATAACTAAGAATCAATAAGGAAGACGGTGCCCAGTTGGCACATGCATTCACAGTAACCATTTGCTAGTTTGGATTTTAAGTTTACAGAATTGAAAGGGTTACACTTTACACAGACACATACACACAAAATATAAAATGTTGCCATCCAGTTTCATTTGTTAAAATTAACTATATCAGTTAACATGACCAATAAATAAATAGCATTTATTAATGTTAATTAATATTAAGCTAAAAAAAAGTATTCATATAAAGTTTATGTACAGTGAATTAACATGAACATGAACACAGTTCATGTGGGTGTACAGCAATACACAATAAAGTGCTCTATAAACGCTTCATTCTTTCAAAATATCTTTAAAAATCAAGTTGAGTATTTTAACGGGGTGATATATATATTTATAACTGTTCTTAAAATTATGGTTTTCAGATGTTTTGAAGAGATAACAGTAACATTTGTTTTGTTGTCAAAGTTTGTCTTAATATTTTATTATTATTATTTTATATTCAATAAATAACACTATGTAAATATTGTCTATCAATGAAGATAAATTGATCATGCTAAAAAGTTGTATTTTTTTAAATCTTTTGCTATGTGACTGAATAGGACAAGTTCATGGTACAGTTAAGTAAAAAATAAATAAAAAACAACAACTGCAAAATACGAACAATGAAAGACTTAGTGACCCTTTATATTTTCTCAAAATATCAGACTCTCAAAGATCAGACATATTTATGTAATTACAATACATATGTGCATTTTTTGTTCAAAGATGGTCTGTAGGATGGCTCTCTACTCTGTCACCCTCTCTGCCTCTCACCCCTCCCCCCTGCAATAATGAGCTTCTCTGTGCCTGACTGAACGCACACACATACTGTAGAGACATTCACCAGAGTGACAGCAGGTTTCTGAGTTATTTTTTTAATTTTCTTTCATTCATTGAAGCTTGTATAAAATTAATATTTCCAGCACTTGCTCAGAATGATTAGATCTCTGTGTGAAAAAAGTTTTAAAGAGTTTGGATGCTGCACTTTAAAGATATAAAAAATTAGGGTTATGTTTTTTACTACATCTTTAAAAAATCACCACGTCAACACCGTTCGAGATATCCCAAATCCGCTCGCAATTTAACATCTTCAGAATCTTCTCTTCATGTTAAAAAAGTTTGGTGTGAAAAGCTGGTTGTTCTTAGGAGTAGTGTGAATTTGTTTACTACCTGATTTTTCAAAAAATCCACATTCAAATCAAAATAGCCGGCTTTCTGTTGGTCTTAGCTAATGAGTTTGATTTAGAAAGTTGTCCAGATTGATGAGAACAATATAAGTACAGAGTTTGGTGACTGTAGGAAAAACTAACCCCCCAACTTTTGTCAAAAGATGGCGCTATAGAGTGCCTGCTCCACGCCCATTTATGACCTTTTGCCAGTGTCTAACTATCATTAATATTGATGTGTGTGTTGAGTTTCATGAAATTCTAAGCATGTTATCTGCCTCGAAAAGACAGGAATGTAATTTTAAAGTTTGACACGTTGCCATGGCAACAGCATTTGATTTATCATCGACCCCTTTACATATTCTTATCGGCCGTGTTTTGACATGATTTTGATGAAGTTTAAAGAAAATCGAGTAAAATTAAGAGGCTGATTTCAAAGCATTTTGAAAATGACACGTTTCCTGCTGCCAGTTGGTGGCGCTATAACTTTGACTCATAATCGTCACATTTATGGAATCGGCATCATACAAGGAACAAACTGGTGAAGTTTCATCAGAATCAGGCAATGTGTGCAACAGTTATTAGACACTTCCTGTTTCTCATTTCTCGCCATAACTTTGTCGCCTTGCCACGGCCAAACCGTTCGAGATATCTAAAATCTCCTCGCAATTTAGCGTCCCCAATGTCTTGAGATCATGCTGACCGAGTTTGGTGACAATCCCATGGAATTCCTGGGAGGAGTACGTTAAATTCCAGAGCATGCGCTTTTTAAACAGCCCTAAATATCCCACTTCCTGTTGCGTGGAGCCCATGACATAGAGTACAAAAGATGTTCAGCTCGATGAGTTCTATATGTGTACCGAGTTTCATATGAGTACGTGCAATTATGTGTGCGCAGTACATCAAGTTTTCAAACTGTGTTCCAGGGGGCGCTGTAGAGGCCCTGAACCACGCCCGGGTCCCAGCCTCTGTGGCGTCCGGACGACGGCAGATTCCGACGTGTGTGCAAATTTTCAAGAGTTTTTGAGTATGTTAAGGCCCCCAAAAGTGCCCCAACGGTTGAAAAAAAAAAAAAATAAAAAGAAAAAAATAAAAAAAAATTAAAGCTGCAAGCAGCGATGACCGGGCCCTCGCCGACTGTGCAGTCACCATCCCGATAGCATCAAGAAAACGGTGCCCAGTTTGGCACATGCATTCACAGTAACCCTTTGGACTAACCCTAACTGTCTCTCCTCCTCTCTGACTCTTTCTCTTACCACCCATCCCACCTCCTTACACTCAGCCACTTACCTCACAAACAAGAGTGCAGAGCAGAGTGAGATCAGATATGTTTTATTTTTTTATTTTCTTTCATTCGTGGAGTTTTGTATAATTATGAAATGAACTGTGTTTGATCAGAATGAACAGTTATTTGTATGAAAAAAGTTTCAAAGAGTTAGGATGCTGCACTTCAAATATATAATAAATCATTGAAAATTGAAAATGGAAAATGAAATTTTAAGCACACTCTCTGCCTCAAAAACAGGAAAAAAATATTCGAATGTATTTTTTATTTTTATTTATTTGCCATGGCAACAGCATTTGATGCATCAGGGACGCCTTTACAGACTCTCATCGGCTGTGTTTTTACATTATTCTGATGAAGTTTGAAGAAAATTGAGTACAAATATATTGTTTGTTGTTCGTTCGAGTTTGTTAGTTCATTACCCATTGTTAACAAAAGAGACCCTATTTTAAATAGTTACCATGTTTTATGATCTACAACCGTTTTTAAATATTATTTTAATGATCTATAAGCATCTGTGAAATAATTATAAACAAATATATTAAAAATAAATACATATTAACTTAGTTGATGTATTTGTTTCTCATTCTAATTAAGTGAACTGAGCAGTATAGTGTGATACTTATAAGATTTTTTATTCTATCAGTGAGAGTCTATATATGTATATAAATCATATAATTTTTCCTTAAAAGATTAAAAAAAAGTTTGTAAAAGCTCTTTAAGCACCTATACAAAATAATTATGTAAAAGTACACTGACAGTACAGTACACATCAACTGATTCTTTGCATTATTGTCATTCTTATACACTGAGAATGAGCTAAATAGCATTAGAGGTCAAACGTTTCCTTATCTTATGAGGACCTCTAGTGTTCATCCCTGGTACTAGAGCTTTAATCTGACAAATTTATATCACACTTTTAATGATTTTGGGGCCTCTGAGCATGATAACATTTTGAAACTACACGTATTACCTAAGAATTTCTTGTTCTTTATATGTAAAAAGTTTTGATGAGTTAGAATAATGCAATTTAAAGATATATGGAAATAACTCTCCATCTTTTTTACTGTTACTTTCATAAATCACCACATCAACACCGTTCAAGATATCCCAAAGCCGTTCACATTTTAACATCTTCAGTATCTTGGCACCATGTTGACAAAGTTTGGTGTGCACTGTCTGATTCTGCTATGAGTGATATGAATTTATTCAGCTATATTTTTCCAAAAATCCACATTCAAATCAAAATAGCTGACATCCTGTTGGTCGTAGCTAATGGGTGTAAATTTTTTGCAAAAAAAATCTGGTGATCAAAAATGATTAGGCTGTAGTTAAGAACTGTTAGTTTTATGGACAGTTAGAATGTTTTGTATATACAGACAAGGGCTTTATGATGGGCCTGATTTGAATTTAGAAAAATGTTTTATTTCTTAAACATGTTTGAAGTTCTTAATAGATTTCACTGTTGCACATTTAGTCTTTTTATTTTTTTTACAGTAATGTGCATTTTGCAGTTTGTTTACATGGTGTACATTGGATGCACATATTTATGACTTCTTGTTACAGTATTCATTTAAAATAAAAGTTGTTGTCGAATTGCCAAATTGGTCACAATACCCTACCCTAATTCACATCCTAATGAATAAACAACCAAGAGTTTAAATATTCCCTTCTATCTCCTCCTCTCTGACTCTCTTTCCACCCATCCCCCCTCCCCACTCTCACCCTAACACTCAAAAAACACACACCAACTTACCACGCACACACATAAGTGCAGAGCAGAGAGGGATCAGATTTGTTTTTTAATTTTCATTAATTCATAGATCTTTGTATAATTATGAAATGAACGTTGTCTGATCAGAATGACTAGTAGTCTGTATGAAAAAAGTTTCAAAGACTTTGGATGGTGCACTTTAAAGATATAATAAAATTACGGCTATCTTTTTTTACTCCGATTTCAATCAATTACCACATCAACACCGTTCAAGATATCCTAAATCTGCTCACAAGTTAGCATCTTCAGAATGTTGGCATCATGTCAAAAAAGTTTGGTGTGAATTGGTTGGTTTTCCCGAGAGAAGTATATAAAATTCCACAGCCTGATTTTTCCAAATATCCACATTCAAATCAAAATAGCCAACTTCCTGTCGATCGTAGCTAATGGGTGTAAATTAGAAATGTTTCTGGCTTGATGAGATCAATATATGTACCGAGTTTGGTGACTGTAGGACAAACGAAACCCCCAACTTTTGTCAAAAGGTGGCGCTATGGAGTGCCTGCTCCACGCCCATTTATGGGCTTTTATCAGTGTCTAAATATCATTAATACAGATGTGTGTGTGAAGTTTCATGAAATTCTGAGTATTTTAAGTGGCTCCAAAACACAAAAAGCTAAAGTTAAAGTTTGACACGTTGCCATGGCAACATGATAAAAGTTATCGATAATGCAATTCACAGATTCTCATTGGCCATGTTTCAACATTATTGAGATGAAGTTTGAAGCAAATTGAGTAAAATTAAGAGGTTGATTTAAAAGCATTTAGAAAACGTTGCGCTTTGTGCTGCCAGTTGGTGGCGCTATAACTTTGACTCCTAATAGTCACATCTCTGTGATCGGCATCATAAGATGAACAAACTGCTGAAGTTTGGTCAAAATCAGACAAAGTGTGTTAAAGTTATTAGACACTTCCTGTTTCTCATTTCTCGCCATAACTTTGTCGCCCCGCCACGACCAAACCGTTCGAGATATCAAAAATCCCCTGGCAATTTTGCGTCCCCAATGTCTTGAGGTCATGCTGACCGAGTTTGGTGGCAATTGGTGGAAAGGCTTGGGAGGAGTATTTCAAATTCCATTGCATGCGCTTTTTAGACATCCCTGAATAGCTGACTTCCTGTTGGGCGAAGCACTGACTTTGAGCATGAAAGTTGTTCGGTACGATGAGGTCTATATGTGTATGAATTTTGATAAATGTAGGTCAACTGGTGTGTGCTCCAGAGTCCCTCAAAAGTAAAAATTTTTAACGCTGTGCCACGCCCCCCCCAGGTGACCCCCCCATGTCAAAGTTTGTCCGGCCCTGATGGCCGCAGGTTCCAATGTGTGTGCAAAGTTTCAAGAGTTTTCGTGTATGTTAAGGGCCCCGAAATGACCCAAAACATTGATGAAATAATAATAATAATAATAATTAAAGCTGCAAGCAGCGATGAACGGGCCCTCGCACCCGGGCTCACCGCCGACCGGTGGCTTTAGGAAAACAGCAAACGGTGGGCATTATGCTTTTAAAACAGTAAATGTAGGAAAAATAGATCAAAGTCACTTAAATGTGCCAAACCTCCTGCTGCCAGCTGGTGGCGCTATGCCTGTAACTGATTATTGACATGTAGATGTGTTCAGGCCAGCACTTTCATCAAACATATGAAGTCTGGTGCAGATTGACCTTGGTATGTTTAAGTTAGTGCAAGATATGATATATCCTGCTGTCAATAGGTGGCGCTATGATAATATCTGAATATTGGCCTTAAGATGTCTTCAGGCCAGGACTCTTATCAAACATGTGAAGTTTGAGGCAGATTGGACATTTTATGGCTGAGTTATAACAACTTCTATGTCCATGACCAAACATCAAACTTTGTCAGGCCACCACGGACATGCCCTTCAACGAAAACTCAAGATCTTCGCAATTTAACATCACTAAAGCCTTTTTATTAGACTGACCGATTTTAGTGTTGATCTGTATAAATCTCTTGGAGGAGTTTGTTGTAGAGTACAGCATGACACTTCCTGTTGCCAGCAGGTGGCGCTATGACTATAACTGAATATGGGAATGTAGATGTCTTCAGGTCAGGAGTGTTATCACACATGTGAAGTTTGGGACAGATCGGACATTGTATGGCGAAACATCGAAATTTGCGAGACCGCTATGGACACGCCCTCCAATGAAAACTCTAGATCTTTGCAATTTAACGTCACAAAGTGCTTTAGATTACACTCAGCAAATTTGGCGTTAATCCGGATAAATCTCTAGGAGGAGTTCGTTCAAGTACGAGGCCTGAAAATGGCAAAAATGACAAAATTTGCTGAGAAAATTAAAAATAACCGACTTCCTGTTGGGTGTCAAATTTTGCTCCAAGAGGCTTTTTTGTAGGTATTGGACCCTATTTTAAATAGTTACCATGTTTTATGGTCTACAAGCATTTTTAAATATTATTTTAATAGTCTATAAGCATCTGTGAAATAATTATAAACAAATATATTGAAAATAAATACATATTAACTTAGTTGACTTTTTGGCCTTTTTGTATTTGTTTCTCATTCTAATTAAGTGAACTGAGCAGTATAGTGTCATACTTATAAGATACTTTGTTCTATCAGTGAGAGTGTATATATGTATTTAAATCACATAATTTTTCCTTAAAAGATAAAAAAAATATTTTAATGCTCTTTAAGCACCTATACAAAATAATTATGTAAAATTACACTGACAGTACAGTACATATCAACTGATTCTATGGATTATTGTCATTCTTATACACTGACAATGAGCTAAATAGCATTAGAGGTCAAACGATTCCTTATCTTATGAGGACCTCTAGTGTTCATCCCTGGTATTAGAGCTTTAATCTGACGAATTTATTTGACACTTTTAATGTTTTTGGGGCCTCTGAGCATGATAACATTTTGAAACTACACGTATTTCCTAAGAATTTCTTGTTCTTTATATGTAAAAATTTTGATGAGTAAGAATAATGCAATTTAAAGATATATGAAAATAACTCTTCATCTTTTTTATTGTTACTTTCATAAATCACCACATCAACACCGTTCAAGATATCCCAAAGCCGTTCACAATATAGGGAACATTTTCCCTATATTCTGAGGATGATGATAAGAACATGTAATTCATGATGATAACAAAATGTTATTATTGCTTGCTTTACGTCCACCACTTCTGTTTAAATGTCATCGTTACCTATCTGTTCCATTTGTGTGTGGACATTGCTTTGCAGGTGACTCCTGTTATAAGACATCACTCTTAAGCGCTACATAACTAAGAATCAATTAGGAAAACGGTGCCCAGTTGGCACATGCATTCACAGTAACCCTCTGCCAGTTTGGATTTAAAGTTTACAGAAATGAAAGGGTTACATTTTTAAATCAACACACAGACAAATACACACTAAATATACAACTTTACCATCCAGTTTCATTTGTTAACATTGTTAACATGAACAATAATAAATAGCATTTATTAATGTTAATTAATATTAACCTAAAAAAGTACTCATATATTGTTTAAAGGTAAATTAGTATCTTTTAACATAGTGTATGTACTGTGAATTAACATGAACATGAACACAGTTCATGTGGGTATACAACAATAAACAATAAAGTGCTCAATAAACGCTTCATTCTTTCAAAATATCTTTAAAAATCAAGTTGGGTATTGTAATGGGGCGATATATAAATATAACTCATCTTAAAATGGTACAATTTTCAGATGTTTTGAACAGATAACAGCAAAGTTTGTTTTGTTGTCAAAGTTTGTCTTGAAATTGTTAGTGTTTTTTTTTTTTATTGAATCAAAAATTTTAATTATAAAAATAAATGTCTATCAATGAAGATAAATCGCTCATGCTAAAAAGCTGTATTTTTCTTAATCTTTTGCTATGTGACTGAATAGGACAAGTTCATGGTACAGTTCAGTAAAAAATAAATAAAAAACAACAACTGCAATATACAAAGAATGAAAGAGTTCGTGACCCTTTATATTTTCTCAAAGATCAGACTCTCAAAGTTCAGACTTATTTATGCAGATTAAACTACAGCAATGTGCAATGTGCAAATTGCATCTTCCTCAAAGATGGTCTTAAGCAAAACAGCATGTTCCACTGGTCTCTCTCCCTTTCACCCCTCCCCCCTTCAGTCACTCTTAGTGTCAACACAGACTGTCAGCCCAGTGACAACAGTTTACTGATTTCTTTTTTTAATTTTCTTTAATTCATAGAAGCTTGAATAACTATGATATTACCAGCACTTGCTCATAATGATTAGATCTCTGTGTGAAAAAAGTTTTAAAGAGTTTGGATGCTGCACTTTAAAGATATAAAAAATTAGGGTTATGTTTTTAAAAAAATCACCACGTCAACACCGTTCAAGATATCCCAAATCCGCTCGCAATTTAACATCTTCAGAATCTTCTCTTCATGTTAAAAAAGTTTGGTGTGAATACCTTGTTATTCTTAGAAGGAGTGTGAATTTGTTTACAGCCTGATTTTTCCAAAAATCCACATTCAAATCAAAATAGCCGGCTTCCTGTTGGTCTTAGCTAATGAGTTTGATTTAGAAAGTTGTCCAGATTGATGAGAACAATATATGTACAGAGTTTGGTGACTGTAGGAAAAACTAACCCCCCAACTTTTGTCAAAAGATGGCGCTATAGAGTGTCTGCTCCACGCCCATTTATGACCTTTTGCCAGTGTCTAACTATCATTAATATTGATGTGTGTGTTGAGTTTCATGAAATTCTAAACATGTTATCTGCTTCGAAAAGACAGGAATCTAATTTTAAAGTTTAACACGTTGCCATGGCAACAGCATTTGATTTATCATCGTACCCTTTACATATTCTTATCGGCCGTGTTTTGACATTATTTTGATGAAGTTTGAAGAAAATCAAGTAAAATTAAGAGGCTGATTTCAACGCATTTTGAAAATGACACGCTTCCTGCTACCAGTTGTTGGCGCTATAACTTTGACTCATAATAGTCACATTTATGGAATCGGCATCATACAACGAACAATCTGGTGAAGTTTCATCAGAATCAGGCAATGTGTGCAACAGTTATTAGACACTTCCTGTTTCTCATTTCTCGCCATAACTTTGTCGCCTTGCCACGGCCAAACCGTTCGAGATATCAAAAATCCCCTCGCAATTTAGCGTCCCCAATGTCTTGAGATCATGCTGACCGAGTTTGGTGACAATCGTATGGAAATCCTGGGAGGAGTACGTTAAATTCCAGAGCATGCGCTTTTTAAACAGCCCTAAATATCTCACTTCCTGTTGCGTTAAGAAAATGACATAGAGTACAAAAGTTGTTCAGCTCAATGAGTTCTATATGTGTACCGAGTTTCATATGTGTACGTTCAAGTATGTGTGCTATATGGCCCTAAAAATTCCAGGGGGCGCTGTAGAGTCCCCTTGCCACGCCCCGGTACCAGCCTCTGTGACGTCCTGATGGCCGCAGATTCCGACATGTGTGCAAATTTTCAAGAGTTTTTGAGCATGTTAAGACCCCCTTAAGTGCCCGGAAGGTTAACAAAAAAAAAAAAAAAAAAAAAAGAATCCTTAGGAAAACAAGAGGGCCTTCGCCCATTCTGGGCTCGGGCCCTAATTAAAGCTGCGAGCAGCGATGAACGGGCCCTCGCACCTGGGCTCACCGCCGACCGGTGGCTTCAGGAAATCAGCAAACGGTGGGCAGTATGCTTTTAAAACAGTAAATATAGAAAAAATATGTCATAAGTCATTTAAATGTGCCAAACTTGCCGCTGCCAGCTGGTGGCGCTATGCCTATAACTGATTATTGGCATGTAGATGTGTTCAGGCCAGCACTATTATCAAACATATGAAGTTTGGTGCAGATTGACCTTGGTATGTTTGAGTTAGTGAAAGATATGATATATCCTGCTGCCAACAGGTGGGGCTATGATAATATCTGAATATTGGCCTTTAGATGTCTTCAGGCCAGGACTCTTACCAAACCTGTGAATTTTGTGGCAGATCAGACATTTTATGGCTAAGTTATAACAACTCAATGAAAACTCAAAATCCTCACAATTTAACATCTCTAAGGCCTCTAGATCAGACTGACCAAATATAATTTAATTAAATGCAATCAATGCAAGGACTTCAGATAATGCCAACTGTGAACCAATATGCAACATTTTCCCTATACTCTGATGATGATGATAAGAACATGATTCATGATGATAACAAAATGTTATTATTGCTTGCTTTACGTCCACCACTTCTGCTTAAATGTCATTGTTACCTATCTGTACAATTTTTGTGTGGATATTGCTTTGCTGGTGACTCCTCCTGTTACAAGGCATCACTCTTAAGTGCTACATAACTAAGAATCAATAAGGAAAACGGTGCCCAGTTGGCACATGCATTCACAGTAACTCTGCTAGTTTGGATTTTAAGTTTACAGAATTGAAAGGGTTAGACTTTAAAATCAACACACAGACACATACACACAAAATATAAAATGTTGCCATCCAGTTTCATTTGTTAAAATTAACTATATTAGTTAACATGACCAATAAATAAATAGCATTTATTAATGTTAATTAATATTAAGCTAAAAGAAGTATTCATATAAAGTTTATGTACTATGTATTAACATGAACATGAACACAGTTCATGTGGGTGAACAGCAATACACAATAAAGTGCTCTATAAACGCTTCATTCTTTCAAAATATCTTTAAAAATCAAGTTGAGTATTTTAACGGGGTGATATATATATATATATATATATATATATATATATATATATATATATATATATATAACTGATCTTAAAATGATGGTTTTCAGATGTTTTGAAGAGATAACAGTAACGTTTGTTTTGTTGTCAAAGTTTGTCTTAATGTTTAATTATTATTATTTTATATTCAATAAATAACACTATTTAAATATTGTCTATCAATGAAGATAAATTGATCATGCTAAAAAGTTGTATTTTTTTAAATCTTATAAATGAATAGGACAAGTTCATGGTACAGTTAAGTAAAAAATAAATAAAAAACAACAACTGCAAAATACGAACAATGAAAGACTTAGTGACCCTTTATATTTTCTCAAAATATCAGACTCTCAAAGATCAGACATATTTATGTAATTACACTACATACAGTATGTGCATTTTGTTCAAAGATGGTCTGTAGGATGGCTCTCTACTCTGTCACCCTCTCTGCCTCTCCCCCCTCCCCCCTGCAATAATGAGCTTCTCTGTGCCTGACTGAACGCACACACATACTGTAGAGACATTCACCAGAGTGACAGCAGGTTTCTGAGTTATCTTTTTAATTTTCTTTAATTCATTGAAGCTTGTATAAAATTTATATTTCCAGCACTTGCTCAGAATGATTAGATCTCTGTGTGAAAAAAGTTTTAAAGAGTTTGGATGCTGCACTTTAAAGATATAAAAATATTTTTTACTATATCTTTAAAAAATCACCATGTCCACACCGTTCAAGATATCCAAAATCCGCTCGCAATTTAACATCTTCAGAATCTTCTCTTCATGTTAAAAAAGTTTGGTGTGAACAGCTGGTTGTTCTTAGAAGTAGTGTGAATTTGTTTACAGCCTGATTTTTCAAAAAATCCACCTTCAAATCAAAATAGCCGGCTTCCTGTTGGTCTTAGCTAATGAGTTTGATTTAGAAAGTTGTCCAGATTGATGAGATTAATATATGTACAGAGTTTGGTGACTGTAGGAAAAACTAACCCCCCAACTTTTGTCAAAAGATGGCGCTATAGAGTGCCTGCTCCACGCCCATTTATGACCTTTTGCCAGTGTCTAACTATCATTAATATTGATGTGTGTGTTGAGTTTCATGAAATTCTAAGCATGTTATCTGCCTCGAAAAGACAGGAATCTAATTTTAAAGTTTGACATGTTGCCATGGCAACAGCATTCGATTTATCATCGACCCCTTTACATATTCTTATCGGCCGTGTTTTGACATGATTTTGATGAAGTTTAAAGAAAATCGAGTAAAATTAAGAGGCTGATTTCAAAGCATTTTGAAAATGACACACTTCCTGCTCCCAGTTGGTGGCGCTATAACTTTGACTCATAATAGTCACATTTATGGAATCGGCATCATACAACGAACAAACTGGTGAAGTTTCATCAGAATCAGGCAATGTGTGCAACAGTTATTAGACACTTCCTGTTTCTCATTTCTCGCCATAACTTTGTCGCCTTGCCACGGCCAAACCGTTCGAGATATCAAAAATCTCCTCGCAATTTAGCGTCCCCAATGTCTTGAGATCATGCTGACCGAGTTTGGTGACAATCCCATGGAATTCCTGGGAGGAGTACGTTAAATTCCAGAGCATGTGCTTTTTAAACAGCCCTAAATATCTCACTTCCTGTCAGGTGGAGCCTATGACATAGAGTACAAAAGTTGTTTGGCTCAGTGAGATCTATATGTGTACCGAGTTTCATATCAATACATGCAAGTATGTGTGCGCAGTACATCAAGTTTTCAAACTGTGTTCCAGGGGGCGCTGTAGAGGCCCTGAACCACGCCCGGGTCCCAGCCTCTTTGGCGTCCTGATGGCCGCAGATTCCGACGTGTGTGCAAATTTTCAAGAGTTTTTGAGTATGTTAAGACCCCCAAAAGTGCCCGGAAGGTTGAAAAAAAAAAAAAAAAAAAAAAATAAAATAAAAATTAAAGCTGCAAGCAGCGATGAACGGGCCCTCGCACACGGGCTCACCGCCGACCGGTGGCTTTAGGAACACAGCAAACGGTGGGCAGTATGCTTTTAATACAGTAAATGTAGGAAAAATAGATCAAAGTCACTTAAATATGCCAAACTTCCTGCTGCCAGCTGGTGGCGCTATGCCTATAACTGATTATTGGCATGTAGATGTGTTCACGCCAGCACTTTCATCAAACATATTAAGTTTGGTGCAGATTGACCTTGGTATGTGTGAGTTAGTGCAAGATATGATATATCCTGCTGCCAATAGGTGGCACTATAATAATATCTTTATATTGGCCTTTAGATGTCTTCAGGCCAGGACTCTTACCAAACATGTGAAGTTTGAGGCAGATCGGACATTTTATGGCTGAGTTATAACAACTTTTATGTCCATG
This sequence comes from Garra rufa, assembly GCF_049309525.1. Taxonomy (NCBI): domain Eukaryota; kingdom Metazoa; phylum Chordata; class Actinopteri; order Cypriniformes; family Cyprinidae; genus Garra; species Garra rufa. The sequence goes on along the minus strand of NW_027394276.1, from coordinate 2,455,708 downwards.
GCGAAACATCAAACTTTGTCAGGCCGCCACGGACACGCCCTTTAACGAAAACTCAAGATCTTCACAATTTAACATCTCTAAGGCCTCGAGATCAGACTGACCAAATATAATGTTGATATCATTAAATCTCTAGGAGGAGTTTGGTACAAGTCATTTCCTGTTGCCAACAGGTGGCGCTGTGATTATAATAGAATATAGGCCTTCAGATTGGTTCAGGCCAGGACTCTTATCGAACATGTGAAGTTTGAGGCAAATCGGACATTTTATGGCTGAGTTATAACAAGATTTATATCCATGGCGAGACCACGAAATTTGCCAGGCCGCCACGGACACGCCCTTCAACGAAAACTCAAGATCTTCGCAATTTAACATCGCTAAAGCCTTTTTATTAGACTGACCGATTTTGGTGTTGATCTGATTAAATCTCCAGGAGGAATTTGTTGCAGAGTACAGCATGACACTTCCTGGTGCCTGCAGGTGGCGCTATGAGTAAAACTGAATATGGGCATGTAAATGTCTTCAGGTCAGGAGTGTTATCACACATGTGAAGTTTGGGGCAGATCGGGCATTTTATGCCTGAGTTATAGCAGCTTCCTTTTTCATTGCGAAACATCGAAATTTGCGAGGCCGCCACGGACACGCCCTCTGATGAAAACTCTAGATCTTCGCAATTTAACGTCACAAAGGGCTTTAGAATAGACTCACCAAATTTGGTGTTGATCCGAATAAATCTCTAGGAGGAGTTCGTTCAAGTATGACGCCTGAAAATGGCAAAAATGACACAAATTTTGCTAAGAAAATTAATAATAACCGACTTCCTGTTGGGTTTCGGATTTTGTCCCAGGAGGCTTTTTTGTAGGTATTGGTGAGTTACATGTGTGTACCGATTTGCGTGCATGTACGTGAATCACAGCTGAATGCGCACACCGCGGAACGTGTAAAGGTGGCGCTATTGAGCCATTTTGCCACACCCACTTCTGCAACCCATATCAGATGTCCATTTTCGCCAGGTTTGATGTGTGTGCAAAGTTTCATGAGTTTTCGGGTATGTTTAGGCCCTCAAAAATGCGATTCATTCCGGAGAAGAAGAATAATAATAATAAGAAACGGAGCAGATCCAATAGGGTCCTCACACCATCGGTGCTCGGGCCCTAAAAATAATAACCCTTAGAAGAACAATAGGGCCTTCGCCCTTTTGGGCTCGGGCCCTAATTAAAGCTGCGAGCAGCGATGAACGGGCCCTCGCACCCGGGCTCACCGCCGACCGGTGGCTTCAGGAAATCAGCAAACGGTGGGCAGTATGCTTTTAATACAGTAAATATAGAAAAAAGTCATTAGTCATTTAAATGTGCCAAACTTGCCGCTGCCAGATGGTGGCGCTATGCTTGTAACTAATTATTGGCATGTAGATGTGTTCAGGCCATCACTATTATCAAACATATGAAGTTTGGTGCAGATTGACCTTGGTATGTTTGAGTTAGTGAAAGATATGATATATCCTGCTGCTAACAAGTAAGAACAAGATTCATGATAACAAAATGTTATTATTGCTTGCTTTACGTCCACCACTTCTGCTGAAATGTCATCGTTACCTATCTGTACAATTTTTGTGTGGATATTGCTTTGCTGGTGACTCCTGTTATAAGACATCACTCTTAAGCGCTACATTACTAAGAATCAATAATGAAGACGGTGCCCACTTGGCACATGCATTCAAAGTAACCCTCTGCTAGTTTGGATTTAAAGTTTACAGAATTGAAAGGGTTAGACTTTAAAATCAACACACAGACACATACACACAAAATATAAAATGTTGCCATTCAGTTTTATTTGTTAGCATTAACTATATTAGTTAACATGACCAATAAATAAATAGCATTTATTAATGTTAATTAATATTAAGCTAAAAAAAAGTATTCATATATAGTTTATGTACTGTGAATTAGCATGAACATGAACACAGTTCATGTGGGTGTACAGCAATACACAATAAAGTGCTCTATAAACTCTTCATTCTTTCAAAATATCTTTAAAAATCAAGTTGAGTATTTTAACGGGGTGATATATATATTTATAACTGATCTTAAAATTATGGTTTTCAGATGTTTTGAGGAGATAACAGTAAAGTTTGTTTTGTTGTCAAAGTTTGTCTTAATTTTTTATTATTATGATTTTATATTCAATAAATAACACTATGTAAATATTGTCTATCAATGAAGATAAATTGATCATGCTAAAAAGTTGTATTTTTTAAAATCTTTTGCTATGTGACTGAATAGGACAAGTTCATGGTACAGTTAAGTAAAAAATAAATAAAAAACAACAACTGCAAAAAATGAACAATGAAAGACTTAGTGACCCTTTATATTTTCTCAAAATATCAGACTCTCAAAGATCAGACATATTTATGTAATTACACTACATACAGTATGTGCATTTTGTTCAAAGATGGTCTGTAGGATGGCTCTCTACTCTGTCACCCTCTCTGCCTCTCACCCCTCCCCCCTGCAATAATGAGCTTCTCTGTGCCTGACTGAACGCACACACATACTGTAGAGTCATTCACCAGAGTGACAGCAGGTTTCTGAGTTCTTTTTTAAATTTTCTTTAATTCATAGAAGCTTGTATACATTTTTTATTTCCAGCACTTGCTCAGAATGATTAGATCTCTGTGTGAAAAAAGTTTTAAAGAGTTTGGATGCTGCACTTTAAAGATATAAAAATATTTTTTACTATATCTTTAAAAAATCACCACGTCCACACCGTTCAAGATATCCAAAATCCGGTCGCAATTTAACATCTTCAGAATATTCTCTTCATGTTAAAAAAGTTTGGTGTGAACAGCTGGTTGTTCTTAGAAGTAGTGTGCATTTGTTTACAGCCTGATTTTTCCAAAAATCCACATTCAAATCAAAATAGCCGGCTTCCTGTTGGTCTCAGCTAATGAGTTTGATTTAGAAAGTTGTCCAAATTGATGAGATTAATATATGTACAGAGTTTAGTGACTGTAGGAAAAACTAACCCCCCAACTTTTGTCAAAAGATGGCGCTATAGAGTGCCTGCTCCACGCCCATTTATGACCTTTTGCCAGTGTCTAACTATCATAAATATTGATGTGTGTGTTGAGTTTCATGAAATTCTAAGCATGTTATCTGCCTCGAAAAGACAGGAATCTAATTTTAAAGTTTGACATGTTGCCATGGCAACAGCATTCGATTTATCATCGACCCCTTTACATATTCTTATCGGCCGTGTTTTGACATGATTTTGATGAAGTTTAAAGAAAATCGAGTAAAATTAAGAGGCTGATATCAAAGCATTTTGAAAATGACACACTTCCTGCTGCCAGTTGGTGGCGCTATAACTTTGACTCATAATAGTCACATTTATGGAATCGGCATCATACAACGAACAAACTGGTGAAGTTTCATCAGAATCAGGCAATGTGGTCAACAGTTATTAGACACTTCCTGTTTCTCATTTCTCGCCATAACTTTGTCGCCTTGCCACGGCCAAACCGTTCGAGATATCAAAAATCTCCTCGCAATTTAGCGTCCCCAATGTCTTGAGATCATGCTGACCGAGTTTGGTGACAATCCCATGGAATTCCTGGGAGGAGTACGTTAAATTCCAGAGCATGCGCTTTTTAAACAGCCCTAAATATCTCACTTCCTGTCAGGTGGAGCCTATGACATAGAGTACAAAAGTTGTTTGGCTCAGTGAGATCTATATGTGTACCGAGTTTCATATCAATACATGCAAGTATGTGTGCGCAGTACATCAAGTTTTCAAACTGTGTTCCAGGGGGCGCTGTAGAGGCCCTGAACCACGCCCGGGTCCCAGCCTCTGTGGCGTCCTGATGGCCGCAGATTCCGACGTGTGTGCAAATTTTCAAGAGTTTTTGAGTATGTTAAGGCCCCCAAAAGTGCCCGGAAGGTTGAAAAAAAGAAGAAAAAAAAAAAAAAAAAAAAAAAAAATAATAACCCTTAGAAGAACAATAGGGCCTTCGCCCTTTTGGGCTCGGGCCCTAATTAAAGCTGCAAGCAGCGTTGACCGGGCCCTCGCCGTCTGGCAGTCGCCATCCCGATAGCATCAGGAAAACGGTGCCCAGTTGGCACATGCATTCACAATAACCCTTTGGACTAACCCTAACTGTCTCTCCTCCTGTCTGACTCTTTCTCTTACCACCCATCCCACCTCCTTACACTCAGCCACTTACCACACAAACACACACATAGAGTGCAGAGCAGAGTGAGATCAGATTTGTTTTTTAATTTTCTTTCATTCGTGGAGTTTTGTATAATTATGAAATGAACTGTGTTTAATCAGAATGAATAGTTATTTGTATGAAAAAAGTTTCAAAGAGTTAGGATGCTGCACTTTAAATATATAATAAATCATTGAAAATTGAAAATGGAAAATAAAATTCTAGGCACGCTATCTGCCTCAAAAACACAGGAAACAAATATTTGAATGTATTTTGTATTTTTATTTATTTGCCATGGCAACAGCATTTGATGCATCAGGGACGCCTTTACAGACTCTCATCGGCCGTGTTTTTACATCATTCTGATGAAGTTTGAAGAAAATCGAGTACAAATATATTGTTCGTTGTTCGTTCGTGTGTTAGTTCATTAACCAATGTTAACAAAAGAGACCCTATTTTAAATAGTTACCATGTTTTATGATCTACATCCATTTTTAAATATTATTTTAATGATCTATAAGCATCTGTGAAATAATTATAAACAAATATATTAAAAATAAATACATATTAACTTAGTTGATGTATTTGTTTCTCATTCTAATTAAGTGAACTGAGCAGTATAGTGTCATACTTATAAGATTTTTTATTCTATCAGTGAGATTGTATATATGTATATAAATCATATAATTTTTCCTTAAAAGATTTAAAAAAGATTTTAATGCTCTTTAAGCACCTATACAAAATAATTATGTAAAAGTACACTGACAGTACAGTCTATATCAACTGATTCTATGGATTATTTTCATTCTTATACACTGACAATGAGCTAAATAGCATTAGAGGTCAAACGATTCCTTATCTTATGAGGACCTCTAGTGTTCATCCCTGGTATTAGAGCTTTAATCTGACAAATTTATGTGACACTTTTAATGTTTTTGGGGCCTCTGAGCATGATAACATTTTGAAACTACACGTATTTCCTAAGAATTTCTTGTTCTTTATATGTAAAAAGTTTTGATGAGTTAGAATAATGCAATTTAAAGATATATGAAAATAACTCTTCATCTTTTTTATTGTTACTTTCATAAATCACCACATCAACACCGTTCAAGATGTCCCAAAGCCGTTCACAATTTAACATCTTCAGTATCTTGGCATCATGTTGACAAAGTTTGGTGTGAACTGTCTGATTCTGCTATGAGTGATATGAATTTATTCACAGCTATATTTAAAAACACAGGAAACAAATGTTAAAGTTTGACATGTTGCCATGGCAACAGCATTTGATGTATCAAAGACCCCTTCACAGATTCTCATCGGCCGTGTTTTGATATTATTCTGATGAAGTTTGAAGCAAATTGAGTAAAATTAAGAGGTTGATTTAAAAGCGTTTTGCAAGCAACACACTTCCTGCTGCCAGTTGGTGGCGCTATAACTTTGACTCATAATAGTCACATCTCTGTGATCGGTATCATACGACGAACAAACTGCTTAAGTTTGGTCAAAATCAGATAAAGTGTGTCAAAATTATTAGACATTTCCTGTTTCTCATTTCTCGCCATAATTTGTCGCCCTGCCACGGCCAAACCGTTCGAGATACCAAAAATCCCCTGGCAATTTTGCATTCCCAATATCTTGAGATCATGCTGACCGAGTTTGGTGGCCATCGGTGGAAAGGTCTAGAAGGAGTATTTCAAATTCCACAGCTTGATTTTTCCAAAAATCCATATTTAAATAAAAATAGCTGACTTCCTGTTGGTCGTAGCTAATGGGTGTAAATTAGAAAGTTGTCCGGCTTGATGAGTCCAATATATGTACCGAGTTTGGTGACTGTAGGACAAAGTAACCCCCCAACTTTTGTCAAAAGGTGGCGCTATGGAGCGCCTGCTCCACGCCCATTTATGGGCTTTTATCAGTGTTTAACTGTCATTAATACAGATGTGTGTGTTGAGTTTCATGAAATTCTAAGCATTTTAAGTGGCTCAAAAACACAAAAAACTAAAGTTAAAGTTTGACACGTTGCCATGGCAACATGATAAAAGTTATGGATAACGCCCTTCACAGATTCTTATCGGTCGTGTTTTGACATTATTGGGATGAAGTTTGAAGCAAATTGAGTAAAATTAAGAGGCTGAGTTTAAAGCGTTTCAAAAACGTCACGCTTTCTGCTGCCAGTTGGTGGCGCTATAACTTTGACTCATAATAGTCACATCTCTGTGATCGGCATCAGACGATGAACAAACTGCTGAAGTTTGGTCAAAATCAGACAAAGTATGTCAAAGTTATTAGGCACTTCCTGTTTCTCATTTCTCGCCATAAATTTGTCGCCCCGTCACGGTCAAACCGTTCGAGATATCAAAAATCCCCTGGCAATTTTGCGTCCCCAATGTCTTGAGATCATGCTGACCGAGTTTGGTGGCCATCGGTGGAAAGGCCTAGTAGGAGTATTTCAAATTCCATTGCATGCACTTTTTAGACATCCCTGAATAGCCGACTTCCTGTTTGGCGAAGCACGGACTATGAGTGTGAAATTTGTTCGGCCCGATGAGGTCTATATGTGTATGAATTTTGGTGACTGTAGGTCAACCGTTGTGCGTTCCAGAGCCCTTCAAAAGTCGCAATTTTTAACGCTGTGCCATGCCCCCCCCAGGTGACCCCCCCATGTCAAAGTCTGTCCGGCCCTGATGGCCGCAGGTTCCAATGTGTGTGCAAAGTTTCAAGAGTTTTCGTGTATGTTAAGGCCCCCGAAATCCCCCAAAACATTGAAAAAAAAAAAAAAATAATAATAATAATAATAATAATTAAAGCTGCAAGCAGCGATGAACGGGCCCTCGCACACGGGCTCACCGCCGACCGGTGGCTTTAGGAACACAGCAAATGGTGGGTAGTATGCTTTTAATACAGTAAAAATAGGAGAAATATGTCAAAGTCACTTAAATGTGCCAAATTACCTGCTGCCAGCTGGTGGCGCTATGCATATAACTGATTATTGGCATGTAGATGTGTTCAGGCCACCACTTTCATCAAACATATGAAGTTTGGTGCAGATTGACCTTGGTATGTTTGAGTTAGTGAAAGATATGATATATCCTGCTGCCAACAGGTGGCACTATGATAATATCTGAATATTGGCCTTTAGGTGTCTTCAGGCCAGGACTCTTACCAAACCTGTGAAGTTTGAGGCAGATCGGACATTTTATGGCTGAGTTATAACAACTTCTATGTCTATGGCGAAACATCAAAATTTGTCACGCCGCCACAGACACGCCCTTTGACGAAAACTCAAGATCTTCACAATTTAACATCTCTAAGGCCTCTAGATCAGAATGACCAAATATAATGTTGATATCATTAAATCTGTAGGAGGAGTTTGATACAAGTCATTTCCTGTTGCCAACAGGTGGCGCTGTGATTATAATAGAATATTGGTCTTCAGATGTGTTCAGGCCAGGACTCTTATCGAATATGTGAAGTTTGAGGCAAATCTGACATTTTATGGCTGAGTTATAACAAGTTTTATATCCATGGCGAGACCTCGAAATTTGTCAGGCCGCCACGGACACGCCCTTTACCGAAAACTCAAGATCTTCACAATTTAACATCGCTAAGGCCTTTATATTAGACTGACCGATTTTGGTGTTGATCTGAATAAATCTCTAGGAGTTGGTTGTAGAGTACAGCATGACACTTCCTGTTGCCTGCAGGTGGCGCTATGACTATAACTGAATATGGGCATGTAGATGTCTTCAGGTCAGGAGTGTTATCACACATGTGAAGTTTGGGACAGATAGGACATTGTATGCCTGAGTTATAGCAACTTCCTTTTTCATGGCGAAACATCGAAATTTGCGAGGCCGCCACGGACACGCCCTCCGATGAAAACTCTAGATCTTCACAATTTAACGTCACAAAGGGCTTTAGATTAGACTCACCAAATTTGCTGTTGATCGGAATAAATCTCTAGGAGGAGTTCGTTCAAGTATAACACCTGAAAATGGCAAAAATGACAAAAATTTTGTTGAGAATATTAATATTAACCGACTTCCTGTTGGGTTACGGATTTTGCTCCAAGAGGCTTTTTTGTAGGTATTCGTGTGTTACATGTGTGTACCGATTTCCGTGCATGTACGTGAATCACAGCTGAAAGCGCACACCGCGGAACGTGTAAAGGTGGCGCTGTCGAGCCATTTTGCCACACCCACTTCTGAAGCCCATATCAGACGTAAATTTTCGCCAGGTCTGATGTGTGTGCGAAGTTTCATGAGTTTTCGGGTATGTCTAAGCCCTCAAAAATGCGATTCATTTTGGAGAAGAATAATAATAATAATAATAATTAAAGCTGCAAGCAGCGATGAACGGGCCCTCGCACACGGGCTCACCGCCGACCGGTGGCTTTAGGAACACAGCAAATGGAGGGTAGTATGCTTTTAATACAGTAAAAATATGAGAAATATGTCAAAGTCACTTAAATGTGCCAAATTCCCTGCTGCCAGCTGGTGGCGCTATGCCTATAACTGATTATTGGCATGTAGATGTGTTCAGGCTGGCACGTTCATCAAACATATGAAGTTTGGTGCAGATTGACCTTGGTATGTTTGAGTTAGTGAAAGATATGATATATCCTGATGCCAACAGGTGGCGCTATGATAATATCTGAATATTGGCCTTTAGGTGTCTTCAGGCCAGGACTCTTACCAAACCTGTGAAGTTTGAGGCAGATCGGACATTTTATGGCTGAGTTATAACAACTTCTATGTCCATGGCGAAACATCAAACTTTGTCACGCCGCCACAGACACGCCCTTTAACGAAAACTCAAGATCTTCGCAATTTAACATTTCTAAGACCTCTAGATCAGACTGACCAAATATAATGTTGATATCATTAAATCTCTAGGAGGAGTTTTATACAAGTCATTTCCTGTTGCCAACAGGTGGCGCTGTGATTATAATAGAATATTGGCCTTCAGATGTGTTCAGGCCAGGACTTTAATCGATCATGTGAAGTTTGAGGCAAATCGGACATTTTATGGCTGAGTTATAACAAGTTTTATATCCATGGCGAGACCTCGAAATTTGTCAGGCCGCCACGGACACGCCCTTTAACGAAAACTCAAGATCTTCACAATTTAACATCACTAAGGCCTTTATATTAGACTGACCGATTTTGGTGTTGATCTGTATAAATCTCTAGGAGGAGTTGGTTGTAGAGTACAGCATGACACTTCCTGTTGCCTGCAGGTGGCGCTATGACTATAACTGAATATGGATATGTAGATGTCATCAGGTCTGGAGTGTTATCACACATGTGAAGTTTGGGACAGATTGGACATTTTATGCCTAAGTTATAGCAACTTCCTTTTTCATGGCGAAACATCGAAATTTGCGAGGCCGCCACGGACACGCCCTCCAATGAAAACTCTAGATCTTCACAATTTAGCGTCACAAAGGGCTTTAGATTAGACTCTGAAAATTTGGCGTTGATCCGAATAAATCTCTAGGAGGAGTTCGTTCAAGTACGAGGCCTGAAAATGGCAAAAATGACACAAAATTTGCTGAGAAAATTAAAAATAACCGACTTCCTGTTGGGTGTCAAATTTTGCTCCAAGAGGCTTTTTTGTAGGTATTGGTGTGTTACATGTGTGTACCGATTTTCGTGCATGTACGTGAATCACAGCTGAATGCGCACACCGCGGAACGTGTAAAGGTGGCGCTGTCGAGCCATTTTGCCACACCCACTTCTGCAACCCATATCAGACGTAAATTTTCGCCAGGTCTGATGTGTGTGCGAAGTTTCATGAGTTTTCGGGTATGTCTAAGCCCTCAAAAATGCGATTCATTTTGGAGAAGAAGAATAATAATAATAATTAAAGCTGCAAGCAGCGATGACCGGGCCCTCGCCGTCTGTGCATTCGCAATCCCGATAGCATCAGGAAAACGGTGCCCAGTTGGCACATGCATTCACAGTAACCCTTTGGACTAACCCTAACTGTCTCTCCTCCTCTCTGACTCTTTCTCTTACCACCCATCCCCCCTCCTTACACTCAACCACTTACCACACAAACACACACATTGAGTGCAGAGCAGAGTGAGATCAGATATGTTTTTTTTTATTTTCTTTAATTCGTGGAGTTTTGTATAATTATGAAATGAACTGTGTTTGATCAGAATGAATAGTTATTTGTTTGAAAAAAGTTTCAAAGAGTTAGGATGCTGCACTTTAAATATATAATAAATCATTGAAAATTGAAAATGGAAAATTAAATTCTAAGCACGCTATCTGCCTCAAAAACACAGGAAACAAATATTTGAATTTATTTTTTATTTTTATTTATTTGCCATGGCAACAGCATTTGATGCATCAGGGACGCCTTTACAGACTCTCATCGGCCGTGTTTTTACATTATTCTGATGAAGTTTGAAGAAAATCGAGTACAAATATATTGTTCGTTGTTTGTTCGTGTTTGTAAGTTCATTAACCATTGTTACCAAATAGTTACTATTTTAAATAGTTACCATGTTTTATGGTCTACAAGCATTTTTAAATATTATTTTAATAATCTATAAGCATCTGTGAAATAATTATAAACAAATATATTAAAAATAAATACATATTAACTTAGTTGATTTTTTTTGGCCTTTTTGTATTTGTTTCTCATTCTAATTAAGTGAACTGAGCAGTACAGTATAGTGTCATACTTATAAGATTTTTTGTTCTACCAGTGAGAGTGTATATATGTATTTAAATCATATAATTTTTCCTTAAAAGATAAAAAAAGATTTTAATGCTCTTTAAGCACCTATACAAAATAATTATGTAAAAGTACACTGAAAGTACAGTATATATCAACTGATTCTATGGATTATTGTCATTCTTATACACTGACAATGAGCTAAATAGCATTAGAGGTCAAACGATTCCTTATCTTATGAGGACCTCTAGTGTTCATCCCTGGTATTAGAGCTTTAATCTGACAAATTTAAATGACACTTTAATGTTTTTGGGGCCTCTGAGCATGATAACATTTTGAAACTATACGTATTTCCTAAGAATTTCTTGTTCTTTATATGTAAAAAGTTTTGATGAGTTAGAATAATGCAATTTAAAGATATATGAAAATAACTCTCCATCTTTTTTATTGTTACTTTCATAAATCACCACATCAACACCGTTCAAGATATCCCAAAGCCGTTCACAATATAGGGAACATTTTCCCTATATTCTGATGATGATGATAAGAACATGTAATTCATGATGATAACAATGTTATTATTGCTTGCTTTACGTCCACCACTTCTGCTTCAATGTCATCGTTACCTATCTGTTCATTTTGTGTGTGGATATTGCTTTGCAGGTGACTCCTGTTATAAGACATAACTTTTAAGCGCTATAACTAAGAAAGAATCAATTAGGAAAACGGTGCCCAGTTGGCACATGCATTCACAGTAACCCTCAGCCAGTTTGGATTTAAAGTTTACAGAATTGAAAGGGTTAGACTTTAAAATCAACACAGAGACACATACACATACTATATAAAATGTTGCCATCCAGTTTCATTTGTTAACATTAACTATATTAGTTAACATGAACAATAATTAAATAGCATTTATTAATGTTAATTAATATTAAGCTAAAAAAGTATTCATATATTGTTTAAAGGTAAATTAGTATCTTTTAACATTAGTTTATGTACTGTGAATTAACATGAACACAGTTCATGTGGGCGTACAGCAATACCCAATAAAGTGCTCTATAAACGCTTCATTCTTTGAAAATATCTTTAAAAATCAAGTTGAGTATTGTAATGGGGCGATATATATATATATATATAACTGATCTTAAAATGGTAAAATTTTCAGATGTTTTGAACAGATAACAGCAAAGTTTGTTTTGTTGACAAAGTTTGTCTTGAAACTGTTAATTAAAATGTTATATTCAATAAATAACACTATGAAAATAAATGTCTATCAATGAAGATAAACCGCTCATGCTAAAAAGTTGTATTTTTCTTAATCTTTTGCTATGTGACTGAATAGGACAAGTTCATGGTACAGTTCAGTAAAAAATAAATAAAAAAACAACAACTGCAAAATACAAACAATGAAAGACTTAGTGACCCTTTATATTTTCTCAAAATATCAGACTCTCAAAGATCAAACATATTTATGTAACATCAATGTGCATTTTTTCCTCAAAGATGGTCTTTAGCAAGACAGCATGTTCTACTCTCTCTCCCTCTCTCCCTTTCACCCCTCCCCCTTCAGTCTCTCTTCAGTCACTCAATGGTGACTGAACACAGACACTCAAGGCAGAGTGACAGCAGGTTTCTGATTTATTTTTTTAATTTTCTTTAATTCGTAGAAGCTTGAATTAAATTGATATTTACAGCACTTGCTCAGAATGATAAGATCTCTGTGTGAAAAAAGTTTTAAATAGTTAAGATGCTGCACTTTAAAGATATAGAAAATGACGGTTATACATCTTTAAAAAATCACCACGTCAACACCGTTCAAGATATCCCAAAACCGCTCGCAATTTAACATCTTCAGAATCTTCTCTTCATGTTAAAAAAGTTTGGTGTGAACAGCTTGTTCTTCTTAGGAGGAGTATAAATTTGTTTACAGCCTGATTTTTCCAAAAATCCACATTCAAATCAAAATAGCCGGCTTCCTGTTGGTGTTAGCTAATTAGTTTAATTTAGAAAGTTGTCCAGATTGATGAGAACAATATATGTACAGAGTTTGGTGACTGTAGGAAAAACTAACCCCCCAACTTTTGTCAAAAGATGGCGCTATAGAGTGCCTGCTCCACGCCCATTTATGATCTTTTGCCAGTGTCTAACTATCCTTAATATTGATGTGTGTGTTGAGTTTCATGAAATTCTAAGCATGTTATCTGCCTCGAAAAGACAGGAATCTAATTGTAAAGTTTGAGACGTTGCCATGGCAACAGCATTTGATTTATCATCGACCCCTTTACATATTCTTATCGGCCGTGTTTTGTCATGATTTTGATGAAGTTTAAAGAAAATCAAGTAAAATTAAGAGGCTGATTTCAAAGCATTTTGAAAATGACACGCTTCCTGCTGCCAGTTGGTGGCGCTATAACTTTGACTCATAATAGTCACATTTATGGAATCGGCATCATACAACAAACAAACTGGTGAAGTTTCATCAGAATCAGGCAATGTGTGCAACAGTTATTAGACACTTCCTGTTTCTCATTTCTCGCCATAACTTTGTCGCCTTGCCACGGCCAAACCGTTCGAGATATCAAAAATCTCCTCGCAATTTAGCGTCCCCAATGTCTTGAGATCATGCTGACCGAGTTTGGTGACAATCCCATGGAATTCCTGGGAGGAGTACGTTAAATTCCAGAGCATGCGCTTTTTAAACAGCCCTAAATATCTCACTTCCTGTTGCGTGGAGCCCATGACATAGAGTACAAAAGTTGTTCAGCTCGATGAGTTCTATATGTGTACCGAGTTTCATATCAATATATGCAAGTATGTGTGCGCAGTACATCAAGTTTTCAAACTGTGTTCCAGGGGGCGCTGTAGAGGCCCTGAACCACGCCCGGGTCCCAGACTCTGTGGCGTCCGGACGACGGCAGATTCCGACGTGTGTGCAAATTTTCAAGAGTTTTTGAGTATGTTAAGGCCCCCAAAAGTGCCCCAACGGTTGAAAAAAATTAAAAATAATTAAAGCTGCAAGCAGCGATGGTAGGGCCCTCGCACTCGGGCTCACCGCCGATCGGTGGCGAATGGTGGGCACTATGCTATTAACACAGTAAATGTAGGAGGAATATGTCAAAGTCATTGATATGTTCCAATCTTCCTGCTGCCAGCTGGTGGCGCTATGCCTATAACTGAATATTGGCATGCAGATGTGTTCAGGCCAGTGCTTTCATGAAACATATGAAGTTTGGTGAAGCTTGAACATGGCATGCTTGAGTGTAAGTCATGACATATCCTGCTGCCAACAGGTGGCGCTATTACGAAATATTGGCTTTTAGATGTCTTCAGGCCAGAACTATTGGCAAACATGTCAAGTTTGTTGCAAATTGTACATTGCATGCTTAAGTTAGTGTAAAACAAGTAATTTGCTGTTGCCAGCTGGTGGCGCTATGACTATAACTAAATATTGGCATGTAAATGTATTCAGGCCAGGACTCTTATCAAACATATTAAGTTTGGGGCTGATTGGACATTGCATGCCTGAGTTACAGTAACTTCCTGTTTCATTGCATTAAGAGTATGCTTTAGCACTTAGCTAAATGTTGCTAACATGTTTCTATCATGTTGCTACCCTATTTAACACTTGTTGATATTTTTAAAATGTTGCTGGGCATCCACAACAGTATTAAACATGTGACTTCCTGTTGCCAGCAGGTGGCACTATGACTATAACTGAATATGGGCATGGGCTTGTGTTCAGACCAGGACTCTTATCAAACATATTAAGCTTGGGTCAGATTGGACATTGTATGCATGAGTTACACTTATTTTTCTTTGTATTAATATCATGCTTTAGCTCTTAGCTAAGTGTTGCTATCATGTTTTAACATGATTCTAGCATGATGCTAGCCTATTTAAAACTTGCTGACGCTTTTTATTATGTTGCTAAACGTCACTTCCTGCTGTCAGCAGGTGGCGCTGTGACTATAACTGAATATGGGCATGTATATCTCTTCAGGCCAGGACTCTTATCAAACGTGAAGTTTGGGGCTGATTGGACATTGCATGTCTGAGTTACAGTAACTTCCTGTTTTATGTCTTTAACAACATGCTTTAGCACTAAGTAAGTGTTGCTAGCATGTTTGAGTACGTTTTAAACTAGTTTAGCACTCAATGGCTTTTTTAGTGTGTTGCTAATAGTGTGTCACAGTGTTAAACATGTCACTTCCTGTTGACAGTAGGTGGCGCTATAACTATAACTGAATATTGGCATGTAGATATCTTCAGGCCAGGACTGTTATCAAACATGTGAAGTTTGGGGCTGATTGGACATTGCATGCCTGAGTTACAGTAACTTCCTGTTTCATTGCATTAAGAGTATGCTTTAGCACTTAGCTAAATGTTGCTAATATGTTATAGCATGTTTCTAGCATATTGCTACCCTGTTTAACAGTTGTTGAATTTTTTTTTTAAATGTTGCTAGGCATCCACAACAGTATTAAACATGTGGCTTCCTGTTACCAGCTGGTGGCGCTATGACTATAACTGAATACGGGCATGGGCGTGTGTTTAGGCCAGGATTCTTATCAAACAAGTTAAGTTTGGGGCTGATTGGACATTGTATGCCAGAGTTAGAGTAACTTCCTGTTTCATTGTATTATTAGCATGCTTTAGCATATTAGCTAAGTGTTGCTAGCATGCTTTATTATTTTTGTAGCATGTTGAATATTAATTTTGGGTCAGATTCAACATTATATACATGAGTTACAGCAATTTCCTTTTGTATTTGTATTAATAGCATGCTTTAGCTCTTAGCTAAGTGTTGCTAGCATGTTTTAGCATGTTTGTAGCATGTTGCTAGCCTATTTAAGACTTGTTAACGCTTTTCAATATGTTTCTAGGAGTCCGTAACAGTGTTAAACATGTCATTTCCTGTTGTCAGCAGGTGGCGCTATGACTATAACTGATTATGGGCACTGCCGTGTGTTCAGGACCGGACTGTCATCAAACATGTGAAGTTTGAGGCAGATCGGACATCGTATGCCTGAGTTATAGCAACTTCCTTTTTCATGGCGAAACATCAAAGTTTGTCCGGCCGCCACGGACACGCCCTTCGACGAAAACTCTAAAGCTTCGCAATTTAACATCGCAAAGGCCTTATGATGACACTCAGCAAATTTGAAGATGATCGGATAAAAACTGTAGGAGGAGTTCGTTAAAGTATGAGGCCTGAAAATGGCAAAAACTGCACAAAAATCGTACAGGAAATTCAATATAACGGACTTCCTGTTGGGTTTCGGATGTTGCACCAGGAGACTTTTTTGTAGGTATTGGTGTGTTACATATGTGTACCGAGTTTCGTACATGTACGTGAAACGTAGCTCGAGGGGCACTCCGTTGAAATTTTATAGGTGGCGCTATCGAGCCATTTTGCCACACCCACTTTTGAAAACCATATCAGATGTAAATTTTCACCAGGTCTGATGCGTGTGCAAAGTTTCGTGAGTTTTCGGGCATGTTTAGGCCCTCAAAAAGACTTTTCATTTTGGAGAAGAAGAAGAAGAAGAAGAATTAAAGCTGCGAGCAGCGATGAACGGGCCCTCGCACCCGGGCTCACCGCCGACCGGTGGCTTCAGGAAAACAGCAAACGGTGGGCAGTATGCTTTTAATACAGTAAATGTAGGAGAAATATGTCAAAGTCACTTAAATGTGCCAAACTTGCCGCTGCCAGCTGGTGGCGCTATGCCTATAACTGATTATTGGCATGTAGATGTGTTCAGGCCAGCACTATTATCAAACATATGAAGTTTGGTGCAGATTGACCTTGGTATGTTTGAGTTAGTGAAATATATGAGATATCCTGCTGCCAACAGGTGGCGCTATGATAATATCTGAATATTGGTCTTTAGGTGTCTTCAGGCCAGGACTCTTACCAAACCTGTGAATTTTGTGGCAGATCAGACATTTTCAGGCTAAATTATAACCACTTCTATGTCTATGCAGAAACATCAAACTTTGTCAGGCCACCACGGACATGCCCTTTAATGAAAACTCAAGATCTTCACAATTTAACATCTCTAAGGCTTCAAGATCAGACTGACCAAATATAATGTTGATTTAACTAAATGCAATCAATGCAAGGACTTCAGATAAATGCCAACTGTGAACCAGTATGCTACAAATGATGATAAGAACATGATTCATGATGATAGCAAAATGTTATTATTGCTTGCTTTACGTCCACCACTTCTGCTTAAATGTCATTGTTACCTATCTGTACAATTTTTGTGTGGATATTGCTTTGCTGGTGACTCCTGTTATAAGACATCACTCTTAAGTGCTACATAACTAAGAATCAATAAGGAAGACGGTGCCCAGTTGGCACATGCATTCACAGTAACCCTCTGCTAGTTTGGATTTTAAGTTTACAGAATTGAAAGGGTTAGACTTTAAAATCAACACACAGACACATACACACAAAATATAAAATGTTGCCATCCAGTTTCATTTGTTAAAATTAACTATATTAGTTAACATGACCAATAAATAAATAGCATTTATTAATGTTAATTAATATTAAGCTAAAAAAAGTATTCAAATAAAGTTTATGTACTGTGAATTAACATGAACATGAACACAGTTCATGTGGGTGTACAGCAATACACAATAAAGTGCTCTATAAACTCTTCATTCTTTCAAAATATCTTTAAAAATCAAGTTGAGTATTTTAACGGGGTGATATATATATATATTTATAACTGATCTTAAAATTATGGTTTTCAGATGTTTTGAAGAGATAACAGTAACGTTTGTTTTGTTGTCAAAGTTTGTCATAATTTTTTATTATTATTATTTTATATTCAATAAATAACACTATGTAAATATTGTCTATCAATGAAGATAAATTGATCATGCTTTTTTAAATCTTTTGCTATGTGACTGAATAGGACAAGTTCATGGTACAGTTAAGTAAAAAATAAATAAAAAACAACAACTGCAAAATACGAACAATAAAAGACTAAGTGACCCTTTATATTTTCTCAAAATATCAGACTCTCAAAGATCAGACATATTTATGTAATTAAAATACATATGTGCATTTTTTGTTCAAAGATGGTCTGTAGGATGGCTCTCTACTCTGTCACCCTCTCTGCCTCTCACCCCTCCCCCCTGCAATAATGAGCTTCTCTGTGCCTGACTGAACGCACACACATACTGTAGAGACATTCACCAGAGTGACAGCAGGTTTCTGAGTTATTTTTTTAATTTTCTTTAATTCATTGAAGCTTGTATAAAATTAATATTTCCAGCACTTGCTCATAATGATTAGATCTCTGTGTGAAAAAAGTTTTAAAGAGTTTGGATGCTGCACTTTAAAGATATAAAAAATTAGGGTTATGTTTTTTACTATATCTTTAAAAAATCACCACGTCAACACCGTTCGAGATATCCAAAATACGCTCGCAATTTAACATCTTCAGAATCTTCTCTTCATGTTAAAAAAGTTTGGTGTGAACAGCTGGTTGTTCTTAGGAGTAGTGTGAATTTGTTTACTACCTGATTTTTCAAAAAATCCACCTTCAAATCAAAATAGCCTGCTTTCTGTTGGTCTTAGCTAATGAGTTTGATTTAGAAAGTTGTCCAGATTGATGAGAACAATATATGTGCAGAGTTTGGTGACTGTAGGAAAAACTAACCCCCCAACTTTTGTCAAAAGATGGCGCTATAGAGTGCCTGCTCCACGCCCATTTATGACCTTTTGCCAGTGTTTAACTATCATTAATATTGATGTGTGTGTTGAGTTTCATGAAATTCTAAGCATGTTATCTGCCTCGAAAAGACAGGAATGTAATTTTAAAGTTTGACACGTTGCCATGGCAACAGCATTTGATTTATCATCGACCCCTTTACATATTCTTATCGGCCGTGTTTTGACATGATTTTGATGAAGTTTAAAGAAAATCGAGTAAAATTAAGAGGCTGATTTCAAAGCATTTTGAAAATGACACGTTTCCTGCTGCCAGTTGGTGGCGCTATAACTTTGACTCATAATAGTCACATTTATGGAATCGGCATCATACAAGGAACAAACTGGTGAAGTTTCATCAGAATCAGGCAATGTGTGCAACAGTTATTAGACACTTCCTGTTTCTCATTTCTCGCCATAACTTTGTCGCCTTGCCACGGCCAAACCGTTCGAGATATCAAAAATCTCCTCGCAATTTAGCGTCCCCAATGCCTTGAGATCATGCTGACCGAGTTTGGTGACAATCCCATGGAATTCCTGGGAGGAGTACGTTAAATTCCAGAGCATGCGCTTTTTAAACAGCCCTAAATATCTCACTTCCTGTTGCGTGGAGCCCATGACATAGAGTACAAAAGTTGTTCAGCTCGATGAGTTCTATATGTGTACCGAGTTTCATATGAGTACGTGCAAGTATGTGTGCGCAGTACATCAAGTTTTCAAACTGTGTTCCAGGGGGCGCTGTAGATGCCCTGAACCACGCCCGGGTCCCAGCCTCAGTGGCGTCCGGACGACGGCAGATTCCAACGTGTGTGCAAATTTTCAAGAGTTTTTGAGTATGTTAAGGCCCCCAAAAGTGCCCCAACGGTTGAAAAAAAATAAAAATAAAAAAACAAAAAAAAACAAATAAGAATCCTTAGAAGAACAATAGGGCCTTCGCCCTTTTGGGCTCGGGCCCTAATTAAAGCTGCAAGCAGCGATGAACGGGCCCTCGCACCCGGGCTCACCGCCGACCGGTGGCTTTAGGAAAACAGCAAACGGTGGGCAGTATGCTTTTAATACAGTAAATATATGAGAAATATGTCATAAGTCATTTAAATGTGCCAAACTTCCCATTGGCAGCTGGTGGCGCTATGCCTATAAATGATTATTGGCATGTAGATGTGTTCAGGCCAGCACTATTATCAAACATATGAAGTTTGGTGCAGATTGACCTTGGTATGTTTGAGTTAGTGAAAGATATGATATATCCTGGTGTCAACAGGTGGCGCTATGATAATATCTGAATATTGGCCTTTAGGTGTCTTCAGGCCAGGACTCTTACCAAACCTCTGAAGTTTGAGGCAGATCAGACATTTTATGGCTGAGTTATTACACCTATGTCCATGGCAAAACAACAAACTTTGTCAGGCCGCCACGGACACGCCCTTTACTGAAACTCAAGATCTTCACAATTTAACATCTCTAAGGCCTCTAGATCAGACTGACCAAATATAATGTTGATTTCATTAAATGTCTAGGAGGAATTTGCTATAAACCTAATCCCCTGCAAGGACTTCAGATAATGCCAACTGTGAACCAAATGTGAACATTTTCCCCATATTCTGATGATGATGATGATAAGAACATGTAATTCATGATGATAACAAAATGTTATTATTGCTTGCATTACATTCACCACTTCTGCTTAAATCGTTACCTATCTGTACAATTTGTCTGTGGATATTGCTTTGCTGGTGACTCCTGTTATAAGACATCACTCTTAAGCGCTACATAACTAAGAATCAATAAGGAAAACGGTGCACAGTTGGCAAATGCATTCACAGTAACCCTCTGCTAGTTTGGATTTTAAGTTTACTGAATTGAAAGGGTTACACTTTAAAATCAACACAGAGACACATACACACAATATATAATGTTGCCATCCAGTTTCATTTGTTAACATTAACTATATTAGTTAACATGAACAATAATTAAATGGCATTTATTAATGTTAATTAATATTAAGCTAAAAAAAAGTATTCATATATTGTTTAAAGGTAAATTAGTATCTTTTAGTTTATGTACTGTGAATTAACATGAACATGAACACAGTTCATGTGGGTGTACAGCAATACACAATAAAGTGCTCTATATACGCTTAATTCTTTCAAAATATCTTTAAAAATCAAGTTGAGTGTTTTAATGGGGCGATATATATATAACTGATCTTAAAATGATGGTTTTCGGATGTTTTGAACAGATAACAGCAAAGTTTGTTTTGTTGTCAAAGTTTGTCTTGAAATTTTTAATTATTATAATTTTATATTCAATAAATAACACTATGAAAATATTGTCTACAATGAAGATAAATCACTCATGCTTAAAAGTTGTATTTTTCTTAATCTTTTGCTATGTGACTGAATAGGACAAGTTCATGGTACAGTTCAGTAAAAATAAATAAAAAACAACAACTGCAAAATACAAACAATGAAAGATTTAATGACCCTTTATATTTTCTCAAAATATCAGACATATTTATGTCGATTACGCTACAGCAATGTGCATCTTCCTCAAAGATGGTCTTAAGCAAAACAGCATGTTCCACTGGTCTCTCTCCCTTACACCCCTCCCCCCTTCAGTCACTCTTCAGTGACTCAATGGTGACTGAACACAGACAGGCACAGGCAGAGTGACAGCAGGTTTCTAATTTCTTTTTTTAATTTTCTTTAATTCATTGAAGCTTGTAGAAAATTTATATTAACAGCACTTGCTCAGAATGATTAGATCTCTGTGTGAAAAAAGTTGTAAAGAGTTTGGATGCTGCACTTTAAAGATATAAAAAAAATGACGGTTATGTTTTTTACTACATCTTTAAAAAATCACCACGTCAACACCGTTCAAGATATCCAATATCCGCTCGCAATTTAACATCTTCAGAATCTTCTCTTCATGTTAAAAAAGTTTGGTGTGAATAGCTGGTTGTTCTTAGAAGAAGTGTGAATTTGTTTACAGCCTGATTTGTCCAAAAAAACACATTCAAATGGAAATATCCGGCTTCCTGTTGGTCTTAGCTAATGAGTTTAATTTAGAAAGTTGTCCAGATTGATGAGAACAATATATGTACAGAGTTTGGTGACTGTAGGAAAAACTAACCCCCCAACTTTTGTCAAAAGATGGCGCTATAGAGTGCCTGCTCCACGCCCATTTATGACCTTTTGCCAGTGTCTAACTATCATTAATATTGATGTGTGTGTTGAGTTTCATGAAATTCTTAGCATTTTATCTGCCTCGAAAAGACAGGAATCTAATTTTAAAGTTTGACACGTTGCCATGGCAACAGTATTTGATTTATCATCGACCCCTTTACATATTCTTATCGGCCGTGTTTTGACATGATTTTGATGAAGTTTAAAGAAAATCAAGTAAAATTAAGAGGCTGATTTCAAAGCATTTTGAAAATGACACGCTTCCTGCTGCCAGTTGGTGGCGCTATAACTTTGACTTATAATAGTCACATTTATGGAATCGGCATCATACAACGAACAATCTGGTGAAGTTTCATCAGAATCCGGCAATGTGTGCAACAGTTATTAGACACTTCCTGTTTCTCATTTCTCGCCATAACTTTGTCGCCTTGCCACGGCCAAACCGTTTGAGATATCAAAAATCCCCTCGCAATTTAGCGTCCCCAATGTCTTGAGATCATGCTGACCGAGTTTGGTGACAATCGTATGGAAATCCTGGGAGGAGTACGTTAAATTCCAGAGCATGCGCTTTTTACACAGCCCTAAATATCTCACTTCCTGTTGCGTTGAGAAAATGACATAGAGTACAAAAGTTGTTCAGCTCAATGAGTTCTATATGTGTACCGAGTTTCATATGTGTACGTTCAAGTATGTGTGCTATATGGCCCTCAAAATTCCAGGGGGCGCTGTAGAGTCCCCTTGCCACGCCCCGGTACCAGCCTCTGTGACGTCCTGATGGCCGCAGATTCCGACATGTGTGCAAATTTTCAAGAGTTTTTGAGTATGTTAAGACCCCCTTAAGTGCCCGGAAGGTTAACAAAAAAAAAAAAAAAAAAAAAAAATAAGAATCCTTAGAAGAACAATAGGGCCTTCGCCCTTTTGGGCTCGGGCCCTAATAATAATAAACGGAGCAATTCCAATAGGGTCCTCGCACTGTAGTGCTCGGGCCCTAAAAATAAAAAAAAAAACAAATAAGAATCCTTAGAAGAACAATAGGGCCTTCGCCCTTTTGGGCTCGGGCCCTAATAATAATAATAAACGAAGCAGATCCAATAGGGTCCTCACACCATCGGTGCTCGGGCCCTAATAATAATAATAATAATAATAAACGAAGCAGATCCAATAGGGTCCTCACACTATCGGTGCTCGGGCCCTAATAATAATCCTTAGAAAAACAATAGGGCCTTCGCCCTTTTGGGCTCGGGCCCTAATAATAATCCTTAGAAAAACAATAGGGCCTTCGCCCATTCTGGGCTCGGGCCCTAATTAAAGATGACCGGGCCCTCGCCGACTGTGCAGTCGCCATCCCGATAGCATCAGGAAAACGGTGCCCGGTTGGCACATGCATTCACAGTAACCCTTTGGAGTAACCCTTACTGTCTCTCCTCCTCTCTGACTCTTTCTCTTACCACCCATCCTCCCTCCTTACACTCAGCCACTTACCACACAAACACACACATAGAGTGCAGAGCAGAGTGAGATCAGATATGTTTTATTATTTTCTTTCATTCTTGGAGTTTTGTATAAGTATGAAATTAACTGTGTTTGATCAGAATGAATAGTTATTTGTATGAAAAAAGTTTCAAAGAGTTAGGATGCTGCACTTTAAATATATAATAAATCATTGAAAATTGAAAATGGAAAATTAAATTCTAAGCACGCTATCTGCCTCAAAAACACAGGAAACAAATATTTGAATGTATTTTTATTTTTTTTATTTGCCATGGCAACAGTATTTAATGCATAAGGGACGCCTTTACAGACTCTCATCGGCCATGTTCTTACATTATTCTGATGAAGTTTGAAGAAAATCGAGTACAAATAAATTGTTCGTTGTTCGTTCGTGTTTGTTAGTTCATTAACCATTGTTAAAAGAGACCCTATTTTAAATAGTAACCATGTTTTATGATCTACAACCATTTTTAAATATTATTTTAATGATCTATAAGCATCTGTAAAATAATTATAAACAAATATATTAAAAATAAATACATATTAACTTAGTTGATTTTTTTTGGCCTTTATGTATTTGTTTCTCATTCTAATTAAGTGATCTGAGCAGTATAGTGTCATACTTATAAGTTTTTTTGTTCTATCAGTGAGAGTGTATATATGTATATAAATCATATAATTTTTCTTTAAAAGATAAAAAAAAAAAAAGATTTTAATGCTCTTTAAGCACCTATACAAAATAATTATGTAAAAGTACACTCACAGTACAGTACATATCAACTGATTCTATGGATTATTGTCATTCTTATACACTGAGAATGAGCTAAATAGCATTAGAGGCAAACGATTCCTTATCTTATGAGGACCTCTAGTGTTCATTCCTGGTATAAGAGCCTTAAAATGACAAACATATATTACACTTTTATAATGTTTTTGGGGCCTCTGAGCATGATAACATTTTGAAACTACTCAGATTCCCTAAGAATGTCTTGTTCTTTATATGTAAAAAAGTTTTGATGAGTTAGAATAATGCAATTTAAAGATAAATGAAAATTACTCTTAATCTTTTTTACTGTTACTTTCATAAATTACCACATCAACACCATTCAAGATATCCCAAAGCCGTTCACAATTTAGCATCTTCAGTATCTTGGCATCATGTTGACAAAGTTTGGTGTGAGATGTCTGATTCTGCTATGAGTGATATGAATTTATTCACAGCTATATTTAAAAACACAGGAAACAAATGTTAAAGTTTGACACGTTGCCATGGCAACAGCGTTTGATGTATCAAGGACCCCTTCACAGATTCTCATCGGCCGTGTTTTGATATTATTCTGATGAAGTTTGAAGCAAATTGAGTAAAATTAAGAGGTTGATTTAAAAGCGTTTTGCAAGCAACACACTTCCTGCTGCCAGTTGGTGGCGCTATAACTTTGACTCATAATAGTCACATCTTTGTGATCGGTATCATACGACGAACAAACTGCTAAAGTTTGGTCAAAATCAGATAAAGTGTGTCAAAATTATTAGACATTTCCTGTTTCTCATTTCTCGCCATATTTTGTCGCCCTGCCACGGCCAAACCGTTCGAGATACCAAAAATCCCCTGGCAATTTTGCATTCCCAATATCTTGAGATCATGCTGACCGAGTTTGGTGGCCATCGGTGGAAAGGTCTAGGAGTAGTATTTCAAATTCCACAGCTTGATTTTTCCAAAAATCCATATTTAACTAAAAATAGCTGACTTCCTGTTGGTCGTAGCTAATGGGTGTAAATTAGAAAGTTGTCCGGCTTGATGAGTCCAATATATGTACCGAGTTTGGTGACTGTAGGACAAAGTAACCCCCCAACTTTTGTCAAAAGGTGGCGCTATGGAGCGCCTGCTCCACGCCCATTTATGGGCTTTTATCAGTGTTTAACTGTCATTAATACAGATGTGTGTGTTGAGTTTCATGAAATTCTAAGCATTTTAAGTGTCTCAAAAACACAAAAAACTAAAGGTAAAGTTTGACACGTTGCCATGGCAACATGATAAAAGTTATGGATAACGCCTTTCACAGATTCTTATCGGTTGTGTTTTGACATTATTGTGATGCATTTTGAAGCAAACTGAGTAAAATTAAGAGGCTGAGTTTAAAGCGTTTCAAAAACGTCACGCTTTCTGCTGCCAGTTGGTGGCGCTATAACTTTGACTCATAATAGTCACATCTCTGTGATCGGCATCAGACGACGAACAAACTGCTGAAGTTTGGTCAAAATCAGACAAAGTATGCCAAAGTTATTAGGCACTTCCTGTTTCTCATTTCTCGCCATAAATTTGTCGCCCCGTCACGGTCAAACCGTTCGAGATATCAAAAATCCCCTGGCAATTTTGCATCCCCAATGTCTTGAGATCATGCTGACCGATTTTGGTGGCCATCGGTGGAAAGGCCTAGTAGGAGTATTTCAAATTCCATTGCATGCACTTTTTAGACATCCCTGAACAGCCGACTTCCTGTTTGGCGAAGCACGGACTATGAGTGTGAAATTTGTTCGGCCCGATGAGGTCTATATGTGTATGAATTTTGGTGACTGTAGGTCAACCGTTGTGCGCTCCAAAGCCCTTTAAAAGTCGCAATTTTTAACGCTGTGCCATGCCCCCCCCAGGTGACCCCCCCATGTCAAAGTCTGTCCGGCTCTGATGGCCGCAGGTTCCAATGTGTGTGCAAAGTTTCAAGAGTTTTCGTGTATGTTAAGGCCCCCGAAATCCCCCAAAACATTGAAAAAAAAAAATAATAATAATAATAATAATAATTAAAGCTGCAAGCAGCGATGACCGGGCCCTCGCCATCTGCGCAGTCACCATACCGATAGCATCAGGAAAACGGTGCCCAGTTGGCACATGCATTCACAGTAACCCTTCTTCCAGGGTCGATTTAAAGTTTACCGAATTGAAAGGGTTAATTAAAATCAACACACAGACACATACACATACACACAATATTTAAAATGTTGCCATCCAGTTTAATTTGTTAACATTAACTATATTAGTTAACATGAACAATAATTAAATGGCATTTATTAATGTTAATTAATATTAAGCTAAAGAAAGTATTCATATATTATTAAAAGGTACATTAGTACATTTATTTATATTTGTTAAAAATATTTGTGGGTTCATGTATTTATATTACATTATAAGGGTATTCTTAAGGCATTATAAGGAATGCATAATACATTATAAAAAACCTTATAATATGTTGTATAATCTCATGAGCATTCATAAGAACAGTTTTAATGTATTAGAATTTTTACTTTTTTTATTATAGCTTTTATGAGTATGATTACCTCCTCATAGTTATAATGTATAAGTCTCATATTTTGCCATCTTACTGATGTCACTTTACTTAAAGCATACAAAGATCACTTATAAGTAATAATAATAATAATTCTCAAATAGCCATAAGATCAGGTATCAGATCAGATGAATGTATAATATGATCAGTTTAATTATTTTGATGGTACCCGTTAGACAGCTTTTTATAAGTAACTCTGCA
Source organism: Garra rufa (assembly GCF_049309525.1). NCBI lineage: Eukaryota > Metazoa > Chordata > Actinopteri > Cypriniformes > Cyprinidae > Garra > Garra rufa. The sequence continues at coordinate 2,428,864 of NW_027394276.1, read as the reverse complement.
ACTGCATGTCAACTAGCAGTAACTATTATTAGTAGTGTGCTGAATATATGCTAACACTGTATTTTGACAGTTCCCCAAAAGACAAACTGATTATAAGTAACTTTGCAAGAACATGAACCTTCTACTTAGCCTAACATTAATCTAAGTCTACACTGTAAGGAGTGTTAGTTGGTGAGATTTAGTTGCTTATAGTCAATAGAATAGAATATAATGTAAAAAATAAATCTAATATGATATAGACCATTACAAATGAAGTAGATTTAATATGGTGTCTATTGTGTGTTATAAATCATAATCTTAAAAGTTATAACCTCTAATATTTAAGTATTATAATGTATGATATTTGTTGTTATGAATATTCATTGGATGATATAATATATTATATTATACGTTTTTTTTATAATGCATTATGCGTTCATTATAATGCCTTAGAAATACCCTTATAACAGGGGCTTCATAGAAAGTGTTACCAAATCAGTGAGAGACAAACAAAACATTTCATAATTTTTCATAAAAAAAATAAAATAATGCTTTTTAGTGTTTATTTTAAAATTATTTAAAAGTATTCTGAAAGTACAGTACATAACAACTGCAAATGAATCTATGCATTCGTTTCTTTGTTGTACATTATGAATGAGCAGAATAGCTTTAGAGGTAAAAATATTCCTTATCATACGAGGACCTCTGGTGTTCATGCCTTGTATTACAGTTTTCATTTCTCTCTTTCACTTCTGGATACTTTTAATGTTTTTGGGGCCTCTGAGCATGATAAAATTTTGATACCAAGCGTATTTTCTAAGAATGATTTGTTCTTCATATATACAAAGTTTTGAAGAGTTGGTATTAGGCACTTTAAAGATATATGAAAATTAATGCTACTTTTTTTACTGTGACTTTAAAAAATCACCACATCAACACCATTCAAGATATCCCAAATCCGCTCACAATTTAGCATTTTGAGTATATTCTTATCATGTTGACAAAGTTTGGTGTGAACTTCTTGTTTCTGCTTTGTTTAGTATGATTTTATTTACAGCCTGAATTTTCCAAAAATCCACATTCAAATAAAAATAGCTAACTTCCTGTTTATTATAGCTAATGAGTGTTAATTAGAAAGTTGTCCGGATTGATGAGAGCAATATACGTACCAAGTTTGGTGACTGTAGGCAAAACTAAACCCCCAACTTTTGTCAAAAGGTGGCGCTATAGAGTGCCTCCTCCACGCCCATGTATAGGCTTTTATCAGTGTCTAAATATCATTAATACAGATGTGTGTGTTGAGTTTCATGAAATTCCAAGTATTTTAAGTGGCTCGAAAACACAAAAAACTAAAGTTAAAGTTTGACACATTGCCATGGCAACATGATAAAAGTTATCGATAATGCCCTTCACAGATTCTCATCAGCCGTGTTTCGACATTATTGGGATGAAGTTTAAAGCAAATTGAGTAAAATTAAGAGGCTGATTTAAAAGCATTTAGAAAACGTTGCGCTTTCTGCTGCCAGTTGGTGGCGCTATAACTTTGACTCATAATAGTCACATCTCTGTGACTGGCATCATACGTTGAACAAACTGCTGAAGTTTGGTCAAAATCAGACAAAGTGTGTTAAAGTTATTAGACACTTCCTGTTTCTCATTTCTCGCCATAATTTTGTCGCCCCGCCACGGCCAAACCGTTTGAAATATCAAAATTCCCCTGGCAATTTTGTTTCCCCAATGTCTTGAGATCATGCTGACCGAGTTTGGAGGCCATCGGTGGAAAGGCCTTGAAGGAGTATTTCAAATTCCATTGCATGCGCTTTTTAGACATCCCTGAATAGCTGACTTCCTGTTGGGCGAAGGACGGACTTTGAGCATTAGAGTTGTTCGGCTCGATGAGGTCTATATGTGTATGAATTTTGATAAATATAGGTCAACCGGTGTGTGCTCCAGAGTCCCTCAAAAGTTGAAATTTTTAACGCTGTGCCACGCCCCCCCCAGGTGACCCCCCCATGTCAAAGTTTGTCCGGCCCTGATGGCCGCAGGTTCCAATGCGTGTGCAAAGTTTCAAGAGTTTTCGTGTATGTTAAGGACCCCGAAATCCCCCAAAACATTGATGAAATAATAATAATAATAATAATAATAATCCTTAGAAAAACAATAGGGCCTTCGCCCATTCTGGGCTCGGGCCCTAATTAAAGCTGCAAGCAGCGTTGACCGGGCCCTCGCCGTCTGGCAGTTGCCATCACGATAGCATCAGGAAAACGGTGCCCAGTTGGCACATGCATTCACAATAACCCTTTGGACTAACCCTAACTGTCTCTCCTCCTGTCTGACTCTTTCTCTTACCACCCATCCCACCTCCTTACACTCAGCCACTTACCACACAAACACACACATAGAGTGCAGAGCAGAGTGAGATCAGATTTGTTTTTTAATTTTCTTTCATTCGTGGAGTTTTGTATAATTATGAAATGAACTGTGTTTAATCATAATGAATAGTTATTTGTATGAAAAAAGTTTCAAAGAGTTAGGATGCTGCACTTTAAATATATAATAAATCATTGAAAATTGAAAATGGAAAATAAAATTCTAGGCACGCTATCTGCCTCAAAAACACAGGAAACAAATATTTGAATGTATTTTGTATTTTTATTTATTTGCCATGGCAACAGCATTTGATGCATCAGGGACGCCTTTACAGACTCTCATCGGCCGTGTTTTTACATCATTCTGATGAAGTTTGAAGAAAATCGAGTACAAATATATTGTTCGTTGTTCGTTCGTGTGTTAGTTCATTAACCAATGTTAACAAAAGAGACCCTATTTTAAATAGTGTTTTATGATCTACATCCATTTTTAAATATTATTTTAATGATCTATAAGCATCTGTGAAATAATTATAAACAAATATATTAAAAATAAATAAATATTAACTTAGTTGATGTATTTGTTTCTCATTCTAATTAAGTGAACTGAGCAGTATAGTGTCATGCTTATAAGATTTTTTATTCTATCAGTGAGATTGTATATATGTATATAAATCATATAATTTTTCCTTAAAAGATTAAAAAAAGATTTTAATGCTCTTTAAGCACCTATACAAAATAATTATGTAAAAGTACACTGACAGTACAGTCTATATCAACTGATTCTATGGATTATTTTCACTCTTATACACTGAGAATGAGCTAAATAGCATTAGAGGTCAAACGATTCCTTATCTTATGAGGACCTCTAGTGTTCATCCCTGGTATTAGAGCTTTAATCTGACAAATTTATGTGACACTTTTAATGTTTTTGGGGCCTCTGAGCATGATAACATTTTGAAACTACACGTATTTCCTAAGAATTTCTTGTTCTTTATATGTAAAAAGTTTTGATGAGTTAGAATAATGCAATTTAAAGATATATGAAAATAACTCTTCATCTTTTTTATTGTTACTTTCATAAATCACCACATCAACACCGTTCAAGATGTCCCAAAGCCGTTCACAATTTAACATCTTCAGTATCTTGGCATCATGTTGACAAAGTTTGGTGTGAACTGTCTGATTCTGCTATGAGTGATATGAATTTATTCACAGCTATATTTAAAAACACAGGAAACAAATGTTAAAGTTTGACATGTTGCCATGGCAACAGCATTTGATGTATCAAGGACCCCTTCACAGATTCTCATCGGCCGTGTTTTGATATTATTCTGATGAAGTTTGAAGCAAATTGAGTAAAATTAAGAGGTTGATTTAAAAGCGTTTTGCAAGCAACACACTTCCTGCTGCCAGTTGGTGGCGCTATAACTTTGACTCATAATAGTCACATCTCTGTGATCGGTATCATACGACGAACAAACTGCTTAAGTTTGGTCAAAATCAGATAAAGTGTGTCAAAATTATTAGACATTTCCTGTTTCTCATTTCTCGCCATAATTTGTCGCCCTGCCAAGGCCAAACCGTTCGAGATACCAAAAATCCCCTGGCAATTTTGCTTTCCCAATATCTTGAGATCATGCTGACCGAGTTTGGTGGCCATCGGTGGAAAGGTCTAGGAGGAGTATTTCAAATTCCACAGCTTGATTTTTCCAAAAATCCATATTTAAATAAAAATAGCTGACTTCCTGTTGGTCGTAGCTAATGGGTGTAAATTAGAAAGTTGTCCGGCTTGATGAGTCCAATATATGTACCGAGTTTGGTGACTGTAGGACAAAGTAACCCCCCAACTTTTGTCAAAAGGTGGCGCTATGGAGCGCCTGCTCCACGCCCATTTCTGGGCTTTTATCAGTGTTTAACTGTCATTAATACAGATGTGTGTGTTGAGTTTCATGAAATTCTAAGCATTTTAAGTGGCTCAAAAACACAAAAAACTAAAGTTAAAGTTTGACACGTTGCCATGGCAACATGATAAAAGTTATGGATAACGCCCTTCACAGATTCTTATCGGTCGTGTTTTGACATTATTGGGATGAAGTTTGAAGCAAATTGAGTAAAATTAAGAGGCTGAGTTTAAAGCGTTTCAAAAACGTCACGCTTTCTGCTGCCAGTTGGTGGCGCTATAACTTTGACTCATAATAGTCCCATCTCTGTGATCGGCATCAGACGATGAACAAACTGCTGAAGTTTGGTCAAAATCAGACAAAGTATGTCAAAGTTATTAGGCACTTCCTGTTTCTCATTTCTCGCCATAAATTTGTCGCCCCGTCACGGTCAAACCGTTCGAGATATCAAAAATCCCCTGGCAATTTTGCGTCCCCAATGTCTTGAGATCATGCTGACCGAGTTTGGTGGCCATCGGTGGAAAGGCCTAGTAGGAGTATTTCAAATTCCATTGCATGCACTTTTTAGACATCCCTGAATAGCCGACTTCCTGTTTGGCGAAGCACGGACTATGAGTGTGAAATTTGTTCGGCCCGATGAGGTCTATATGTGTATGAATTTTGGTGACTGTAGGTCAACCGTTGTGCGCTCCAGAGCCCTTCAAAAGTCGCAATTTTTAACGCTGTGCCATGCCCCCCCCAGGTGACCCCCCCATGTCAAAGTCTGTCCGGCCCTGATGGCCGCAGGTTCCAATGTGTGTGCAAAGTTTCAAGAGTTTTCGTGTATGTTAAGGCCCCCGAAATCCCCCAAAACATTGAAAAAAAAAAAATAATAATAATAATAATAATAATTAAAGCTGCGAGCAGCGTTGAACGGGCCCTCGCACCCGGGCTCACCGCCGACCGGTGGCTTCAGGAAAACAGCAAACGGTGGGCAGTATGCTTTTAATACAGTAATTATAGAAAAAATATGTCATAAGTCATTTAAATGTGCCAAACTTGCCGCTGCCAGCTGGTGGCGCTATGCCTATAACTGATTATTGGCATGTAGATGTGTTCAGGCCAGCACTATTATCAAACATATGAAGTTTGGTGCAGATTGACCTTGGTATGTTTGAGTTAGTGAAATATATGAGATATCCTGCTGCCAACAGGTGGGGCTATGATAATATCTGAATATTGGTCTTTAGGTGTCTTCAGGCCAGGACTCTTACCAAACCTGTGAATTTTGTGGCAGATCAGACATTTTCAGGCTAAGTTATAACCACTTCTATGTCTATGCAGAAACATCAAACTTTGTCAGGCCACCACGGACATGCCCTTTAATGAAAACTCAAGATCTTCACAATTTAACATCTCTAAGGCCTCAAGATCAGACTGACAAAATATAATGTTGATTTAATTAAATGCAATCAATGCAAGGACTTCAGATAGATGCCAACTGTGAACCAGTATGCTACAAATTCCCTATTTTCTGATGATGATAAGAACATGTAATTCATGATGATAGCAAAATGTTATTATTGCTTCCTTTACATCCACCACTTCTGCTTAAATGTCATTGTTACCTATCTGAACAATTTTTATATAATATATTTTTGTATAAAATCAATTTTTGTCATAACTAAGAATCAATAAGGAAGATGGTGCCCAGTTGACACATGCATTCACAGTAACCATCTGCTAGTTTGGATTTTAAGTTTACAGAATTGAAAGGGTTACACTTTAAAATCAACACACAGACACATACACACAAAATATAAAATGTTGCCATCCAGTTTCATTTGTTAAAATTAACTATATCAGTTAACATGACCAATAAATAAATAGCATTTATTAATGTTAATTAATATTAAGCTAAAAAAAAGTATTCATATAAAGTTTATGTACTGTGAATTAACATGAACATGAACACAGTTCATGTGGGTGTACAGCAATACACAATAAAGTGCTCTATAAACGCTTTCTTTCAAAATATCTTTAAAAATCAAGTTGAGTATTTTAACGGGGTGATATATATATATATATAAAAGATCTTAAAATGATGGTTTTCAGATGTTTTGAAGAGATAACAGTAACGTTTGTTTTGTTGTCAAAGTTTGTATTAATTTTTTATTATTATTTTATATTCAATAAATAACACTATGTAAATATTGTCTATCAATGAAGATAAATTGATCATGCTAAAAAGTTGTATTTTTTAAAATCTTTTGCTATGTGACTGAATAGGACAAGTTCATGGTACAGTTAAGTAAAAAATAAATAAAAAACAACAACTGCAAAATACGAACAATGAAAGACTTAGTGACCCTTTATATTTTCTCAAAATATCAGACTCTCAAAGATCAGACATATTTATGTAATTACACTACATATGTGCATTTTTTGTTCAAAGATGGTCTGTAGGATGGCTCTCTACTCTGTCACCCTCTCTGCCTCTCACCCCTCCCCCCTGCAATAATGAGCTTCTCTGTGCCTGACTGAACGCACACACATACTGTAGAGACATTCACCAGAGTGACAGCAGGTTTCTGAGTTATTTTTTTAATTTTCTTTAATTCATTGAAGCTTGTATAAAATTAATATTTCCAGCACTTGCTCAGAATGATTAGATGTCTGTGTGAAAAAAGTTTTAAAGAGTTTGGATGCTGCACTTTAAAGATATAAAAAATTAGGGTTATGTTTTTTACTACATCTTTAAAAAATCACCACGTCAACACCGTTCAAGATATCCAAAATCCGCTCGCAATTTAACATCTTCAGAATCTTCTCTTCATGTTAAAAAAGTTTGGTGTGAACAGCTGGTTGTTCTTAGGAGTAGTGTGAATTTGTTTACTACCTGATTTTTCAAAAAATCCACCTTCAAATCAAAATAGCCGGCTTTCTGTTGGTCTTAGCTAATGAGTTTGATTTAGAAAGTTGTCCAGATTGATGAGAACAATATATGTACAGAGTTTGGTGACTGTAGGAAAAACTAACCCCCCAACTTTTGTCAAAAGATGGCGCTATAGAGTGCCTGCTCCACGCCCATTTATGACCTTTTGCCAGTGTCTAACTATCATTAATATTGATGTGTGTGTTGAGTTTCATGAAATTCTAAGCATGTTATCTGCCTCGAAAAGACAGGAATGTAATTTTAAAGTTTGACACGTTGCCATGGCAACAGCATTTGATTTATCATCGACCCCTTTACATATTCTTATCGGCCGTGTTTTGACATGATTTTGATGAAGTTTAAAGAAAATCGAGTAAAATTAAGAGGCTGATTTCAAAGCATTTTGAAAATGACACGTTTCCTGCTGCCAGTTGGTGGCGCTATAACTTTGACTCATAATAGTCACATTTATGGAATCGGCATCATACAAGGAACAAACTGGTGAAGTTTCATCAGAATCAGGCAATGTGTGCAACAGTTATTAGACACTTCCTGTTTCTCATTTCTCGCCATAACTTTGTCGCCTTGCCACGGCCAAACCGTTCGAGATATCAAAAATCTCTTCGCAATTTAGCGTCCCCAATGTCTTGAGATCATGCTGACCGAGTTTGGTGACAATCCCATGGAATTCCTGGGAGGAGTACGTTAAATTCCAGAGCATGCGCTTTTTAAACAGCCCTAAATATCTCACTTCCTGTTGCGTGGAGCCCATGACATAGAGTACAAAAGTTGTTCAGCTCGATGAGTTCTATATGTGTACCGAGTTTCATATGAGTACGTGCAAGTATGTGTGCGCAGTACATCAAGTTTTCAAACTGTGTTCCAGGGGGCGCTGTAGAGGCCCTGAACCACGCCCGGGTCCCAGCCTCTGTGGCGTCCGGACGACGGCAGATTCCGACGTGTGTGCAAATTTTCAAGAGTTTTTGAGTATGTTAAGGCCCCCAAAAGTGCCCCAACGGTTGAAAAAAAAAAAAAAAAAAAAAAAAAAAAAACAAATAAGAATCCTTAGAAGAACAATAGGGCCTTCGCCCTTTTGGGCTCGGGCCCTAATAATAATAATCCTTAGAAAAACAATAGGGCCTTCGCCCTTTTGGGCTCGGGCCCTAATAATAATAATAATCCTTAGAAAAACAATAGGGCCTTCGCCCTTTTGGGCTCGGGCCCTAATAATTCTCAAATAGCCATAAGATCAGGTATCAGATCAGATGAATGTATAATATGATCAGTTTAATTATTTTGATGGTACCCGTTAGACAGCTTTTTATAAGTAACTCTGCAACTGCATGTCAGCTAGCAGTAATTATTATTTGTTGTGGTAAATATATGCTAACACTGTATTTAGACAGTTCCCCAAAAGACAAACTGATTATAAGTAACTTTGTAAGAACATGAACCTTCTACTTAGCCTAACATTAATCTAAGTCTACACTGTAAGGAGTGTTAGTTGGTGAGAGTTAGTTGCTTATAGTCAATAGAATAGAATATAATGTAAAAAATAAATCTAATATGATATAGTCCATTACAAATGAAGTAGGTTTAAAATGGTGTCTACTGTGTGTTATAAATAATCATAATCTTAAAAGTTATAACCTCTAATATTTAAGTATTATAATGTATGATAATTGTTGTTATGAATATTCATTGGATGATATAATATATTATACGTTTTTTTATAATGCATTATGCGTTCATTATAATGCCTTAGAAATACCCTTATAATAGGGGCTTCATAGAAAGTGTTACCAAATCAGTGAGAGACAAACAAAACATTTCATAATTTTTCATTAAAAAAATAACTATTTTTTTAATGCTTTTTAGTGTTTATTTTAAAATTATGTAAAAGTATTCTGACACTACAGTACATAACAACACCAAATAAATCTATGCATTCGTTTCTTTGTTGCACATTGAGAATGAACAGAATAGGATTAGAGTTAAAAATATTCCTTATCATACGAGGACCTCTGGTGTTCATCCCTTGTATTACAGTCTTCATTTCTCCCTCTCTCACTTCTGGATACTTTTAATGTTTTTGGGGCCTCTGAGCATGATACAATTTTGATACCAAGCATATTTTCTAAGAATGATTTGTTCTTCATACATACAAAGTTTTGAAGAGTTGGTATTAGGCACTTTAAAGATATAGAAAAATTAATGCAACTTTTTTTACTGTGACTTTTAAAAAATCACCACATCAACACCGTTCAAGATATCCAAAATCCGCTCACAATTTAGCATTTTGAGTATATTCTTATCATGTTGACAAAGTTTGGTGTGAACTTCTTGTTTCTGCTTTGTTTAGTATGATTTTATTTACAGCCTGATTTTTCCAAAAATCCACATTCAAATAAAAATAGCCAACTTCCTGTTTATTATAGCTAATGAGTGTTAATTAGAAAGTTGTCCGGCTTGATGAGACCAATATATGTACCGAGTTTGGTGACTGTAGGCAAAACTAAACCCCCAACTTTTGTCAAAAGGTGGCGCTATAGAGTGCCTCCTCCACGCCCATTTATGGGCTTTTATCAGTGTCTAAATATCATTAATACAGATGTGTGTGTTGAGTTTCATGAAATTCCAAGTATTTTAAGTGGCTCGAAAACACAAAAAACTAAAGTTAAAGTTTGACACGTTGCAATGGCAACATGATAAAAGTTATCGATAATGCCCTTCACAGATTCTCATCGGCCGTGTTTCTACATTATTGGGATGAAGTTTCAAGCAAATTGAGTAAAATTAAGAGGCTGATTTAAAAGCATTTAGAAAACGTTGCGCTTCCTGCTGCCAGTTGGTGGCGCTATAACTTTAACTCATAATAGTCACATCTCTGTGATTGGCATCATACGATGAACAAACTGCTGAAGTTTGGTCAAAATCAGACAAAGTGCGTTAAAGTTATTAGACACTTCCTGTTTCTCATTTCTCGCCATAACTTTGTCGCCCTGCCACGGCCAAACCGTTCTAGATATCAAAAATCCCCTGGCAATTTTGTGTCTCCAATGTCTTGAGATCATGTTGACCAAGTTTGGTGGCCATCGGTGGAAAGGCCTAGGAGGAGTATTTCAAATTCCAGTGCATGCGCTTTTTAGACATCCCTGAATAGCTGACTTCCTGTTAGGCGAAACACTGACTTTGAGCATGAAAGTTGTTCAGCCCGATGAGGTCTATATGTGTATGAATTTTGATAACTGTAGGTCATCCGGTGTGTGCTCCAGAGTCCCTCAAAAGTCGCAATTTTTAACGCGATGCCACGCCCCCCCCCAGGTGACCCCCCCATGTCAAAGTTTGTCCGGCCCTGATGGCCGCAGGTTCCAATGTGTGTGCAAAGTTTCAAGAGTTTTCGTGTATGTTAAGGGCCCCGAAATGACCCAAAACATTGATGAAATAATAATAATAATAATAATTAAAGCTGCAAGCAGCGATGACCGGGCCCTCGCCATCTGCGCAGTCACCATACCGATAGCATCAGGAAAACGGTGCCCAGTTGGCACATGCATTCACATTAACCCTTCTTCCAGGGTCGATTTAAAGTTTACCGAATTGAAAGGGTTAATTAAAATCAACACACAGACACATACACATACACACAATATTTAAAATGTTGCCATCCAGTTTAATTTGTTAACATTAACTATATTAGTTAACATAAGTTAACAATAATTAAATGGCATGTATTAATGTTAATTAATATTAAGCTAAAGAAAGTATTCATATATTATTAAAAGGTACATTAGTACATTTATTTATATTTGTTAAAAATATTTGTGGGTTCATGTATTTATAATACATTATAAGGGTATTCTTAAGGCATTATAAGGAATGCATAATACATTATAAAAAACCTTATAATATGTTGTATAATCTCATGAGCATTCATAAGAACAGTTTTAATGTATTAGAATTTTTACTTTTTTTATTATAGCTTTTATGAGTATGATTACCTCCTCATAGTTATAATGTATAAGTCTCATATTTTGCCATCTTACTGATGTCACTTTACTTAAAGCATACAAAGATCACTTATAAGTAATAATAATAATAATTCTCAAATAGCCATAAGATCAGGTATCAGATCAGATGAATGTATAATATGATCAGTTTAATTATTTTGATGGTACCCGTTAGACAGCTTTTTATAAGTAACTCTGCAACTGCATGTCAGCTAGCAGTAATTATTATTAGTAGTGTGCTAAATATGTGCTAACACTGTATTTTGACAGTTCCCCAAAAGACAAACTGATTATAAGTAACTTTGCAAGAACATGAACCTTCTACTTAGCCTAACATTAATCTAAGTCTACACTGTAAGGAGTGTTAGTTGGTGAGATTTAGTTGCTTATAGTCAATAGAATAGAATATAATGTAAAAAATAAATCTAATATGATATAGTCCATTACAAATGAAGTAGATTTAATATGGTGTCTATTGTGTGTTATAAATCATAATCTTAAAAGTTATAACCTCTAATATTTAAGTATTATAATGTATGATATTTGTTGTTATGAATATTCATTGGATGATATAATATATTATATTATACGTTTTTTTTATAATGCATTATGCGTTCATTATAATGCCTTAGAAATACCCTTATAACAGGGGCTTCATAGAAAGTGTTACCAAATCAGTGAGAGACAAACAAAACATTTCATAATTTTTCATAAAAAAAATAAAATAATGCTTTTTAGTGTTTATTTTAAAATTATTTAAAAGTATTCTGAAAGTACAGTACATAACAACTGCAAATGAATCTATGCATTCGTTTCTTTGTTGTACATTATGAATGAGCAGAATAGCTTTAGAGGTAAAAATATTCCTTATCATACGAGGACCTCTGGTGTTCATGCCTTGTATTACAGTTTTCATTTCTCTCTTTCACTTCTGGATACTTTTAATGTTTTTGGGGCCTCTGAGCATGATAAAATTTTGATACCAAGCGTATTTTCTAAGAATGATTTGTTCTTCATATATACAAAGTTTTGAAGAGTTGGTATTAGGCACTTTAAAGATATATGAAAATTAATGCTACTTTTTTTACTGTGACTTTAAAAAATCACCACATCAACACCATTCAAGATATCCCAAATCCGCTCACAATTTAGCATTTTGAGTATATTCTTATCATGTTGACAAAGTTTGGTGTGAACTTCTTGTTTCTGCTTTGTTTAGTATGATTTTATTTACAGCCTGAATTTTCCAAAAATCCACATTCAAATAAAAATAGCCAACTTCCTGTTTATTATAGCTAATGAGTGTTAATTAGAAAGTTGTCCGGATTGATGAGAGCAATATACGTACCAAGTTTGGTGACTGTAGGCAAAACTAAACCCCCAACTTTTGTCAAAAGGTGGCGCTATAGAGTGCCTCCTCCACGCCCATTTATAGGCTTTTATCAGTGTCTAAATATCATTAATACAGATGTGTGTGTTGAGTTTCATGAAATTCCAAGTATTTTAAGTGGCTCGAAAACACAAAAAACTAAAGTTAAAGTTTGACACATTGCCATGGCAACATGATAAAAGTTATCGATAATGCCCTTAACAGATTCTCATCAGCCGTGTTTCGACATTATTGGGATGAAGTTTAAAGCAAATTGAGTAAAATTAAGAGGCTGATTTAAAAGCATTTAGAAAACGTTGCGCTTTCTGCTGCCAGTTGGTGGCGCTATAACTTTGACTCATAATAGTCACATCTCTGTGACTGGCATCATACGTTGAACAAACTGCTGAAGTTTGGTCAAAATCAGACAAAGTGTGTTAAAGTTATTAGACACTTCCTGTTTCTCATTTCTCGCCATAATTTTGTCGCCCCGCCACGGCCAAACCGTTTGAAATATCAAAATTCCCCTGGCAATTTTGTTTCCCCAATGTCTTGAGATCATGCTGACCGAGTTTGGAGGCCATCGGTGGAAAGGCCTTGAAGGAGTATTTCAAATTCCATTGCATGCGCTTTTTAGACATCCCTGAATAGCTGACTTCCTGTTGGGCGAAGCACGGACTTTGAGCATTAGAGTTGTTCGGCTCGATGAGGTCTATATGTGTATGAATTTTGATAAATATAGGTCAACCGGTGTGTGCTCCAGAGTCCCTCAAAAGTTGAAATTTTTAACGCTGTGCCACGCCCCCCCCAGGTGACCCCCCCATGTCAAAGTTTGTCCGGCCCTGATGGCCGCAGGTTCCAATGCGTGTGCAAAGTTTCAAGAGTTTTCGTGTATGTTAAGGACCCCGAAATCCCCCAAAACATTGATGAAATAATAATAATAATAATAATAATAATAATAATCCTTAGAAAAACAATAGGGCCTTCGCCCTTTTGGGCTCGGGCCCTAATTAAAGCTGCGAGCAGCGATGAACGGGCCCTCGCACCCGGGCTCATCGCCGACCGGTGGCTTCAGGAAAACAGCAAACGGTGGGCAGTATGCTTTTAATACAGTAAATGTAGGAGAAATATGTCAAAGTCACTTAAATGTGCCAAACTTGCCGCTGCCAGCTGGTGGCGCTATGCCTATAACTGATTATTGGCATGTAGATGTGTTCAGGCCAGCACTATTATCAAACATATGAAGTTTGGTGCAGATTGACCTTGGTATGTTTGAGTTAGTGAAATATATGAGATATCCTGCTGCCAACAGGTGGCGCTATGATAATATCTGAATATTGGTCTTTAGGTGTCTTCAGGCCAGGACTCTTACCAAACCTGTGAATTTTGTGGCAGATCAGACATTTTCAGGCTAAGTTATAACCACTTCTATGTCTATGCAAAAACATCAAACTTTGTCAGGCCACCACGGACATGCCCTTTAATGAAAACTCAAGATCTTCACAATTTAACATCTCTAAGGCTTCAAGATCAGACTGACCACATATAATGTTGATTTAACTAAATGCAATCAATGCAAGGACTTCAGACAAATGCCAACTGTGAACCAGTATGCTACAAATGATGATAAGAACATGATTCATGATGATAGCAAAATGTTATTATTGCTTCCTTTACATCCACCACTTCTGCTTAAATGTCATTGTTACCTATCTGTACAATTTTTGTGTGGATATTGCTTTGCTGGTGACTCCTGTTATAAGACATCACTCTTAAGTGCTACATAACTAAGAATCAATAAGGAAGACGGTGCCCAGTTGGCACATGCATTCACAGTAACCCTCTGCTAGTTTGGATTTTAAGTTTACAGAATTGAAAGGGTTAGACTTTAAAATCAACACACAGACACATACACACAGAATATAAAATGTTGCCATTCAGTTTTATTTGTTAGCATTAACTATATTAGTTAACATGACCAATACATAAATAGCATTTATTAATGTTAATTAATATTTAGCTAAAAAAGTATTCATATAAAGTTTATGTACTGTGAATTAACATGAACATGAACACAGTTCATGTGGGTGTACAGCAATACACAATAAAGTGCTCTATAAACTCTTCATTCTTTCAAAACATCTTTAAAAATCAAGTTGAGTATTTTAGCGGGGTGATATATATATATATATATATATATATATATATATATATATATATATATATATATATATATATTTATAACTGATCTTAAAATTATGGTTTTCAGATGTTTTAAAGAGATAACAGTAATGTTTGTTTTGTTGTCAAAGTTTGTCATAATTTTTTATTATTATTATTTTATATTCAATAAATAACACTATGTAAATATTGTCTATCAATGAAGATAAATTGATCATGCTAAAAAGTTGTATTTTTTTAAATCTTTTGCTATGTGACTGAATAGGACAAGTTCATGGTACAGTTAAGTAAAAAAATAAATAAAAAACAACAACTGCAAAATACGAACAATGAAAGACTAAGTGACCCTTTATATTTTCTCAAAATATCAGACTCTCAAAGATCAGATATATTTATGTAATTAAAATACATATGTGCATTTTTTGTTCAAAGATGGTCTGTAGGATGGCTCTCTACTCTGTCACCCTCTCTGCCTCTCACCCCTCCCCCCTGCAATAATGAGCTTCTCTGTGCCTGACTGAACGCACACACATACTGTAGAGACATTCACCAGAGTGACAGCAGGTTTCTGAGTTATTAGGGCCCGAGCCCAAAAGGGCGAAGGCCCTATTGTTCTTCTAAGGGTTATTAGGGCCCGAGCACTGCAGTGCGAGGACCCTATTGGAATTGCTCCGTTTATTATTATTCTTCTTCTTCTCCAAAATGAAAAGTCTTTTTGAGGGCCTAAACATGCCCGAAAACTCACGAAACTTTGCACACGCATCAGACCTGGCGAAAATTTACATCTGATATGGTTTTCAGAAGTGGGTGTGCCAAAATGGCTCGATAGCGCCACCTATAAAATTTCAACGGAGTGCGCCTCGAGCTACGTTTCACGTATATGTACGAAACTCGGAACACACATGTAACACACCAATACCTACAAAAAAGTCTCCTGGTGCAACATCCGAAACCCAACAGGAAGTCTGTTATATTGAATTTCCTGTACGATTTTTGTGCAGTTTTTGCCATTTTCATGCCTCGTACTTTAACGAACTCCTCCTACAGTTTTTATCCGATCATCTTCAAATTTGCTGAGTGTCTTCATAAGGCCTTTGCGATGTTAAATTGCGAAGCTTTAGAGTTTTCGTCAAAGGGCGTGTCCGTGGCGGCCGGACAAACTTTGATGTTTCGCCATGAAAAAGGAAGTTGCTATAACTCAGGCATAAAATGTCCGATCTGCCTCAAACTTCACATGTTTGATAACAGTCTGGTCCTGAACACACGTCAGTGCCCATATTCAGTTATAGTCATAGCGCCACCTGCTGACAACAGGAAGTGACATGTTTAACACTGTTACGGACTCTTAGCAACATATTGAAAAGCCTTAACAAGTCTTAAATAGGCTAGCAACATGCTAGAAACATGCTAAAACATGCTAGCAACACTTAGCTAATATGCTAAAGCATGCTAATAATACAAATACAAAAGGAAATTGCTGTAACTCATGCATATAATGTCAAATCTGACCCAAACTTAATATTCAACATGCTACAAACATAGTAAAGCATGCTAGCAACACTTAGCTAATATGCTAAAGCATGCTAATAATACAATGAAACAGGAAGTTACTCTAACTCAGGCATACAATGTCCAATCAGCCCCAAACTTCACATGTTTGATAAGAGGCCTGGCCTGAACACACGCCCATGCCCGTATTCAGTTATAGTCATAGCGCCACCAGCTGGTAACAGGAAGCCACATGTTCAATACTCTTGTGGATGCCTACCAAAATTTTAAAAATATCAACAAGTGTTAAACAGGGTAGCAACATGCTAGAAACATGCTATAACATGTTAGCAACATTTAGCTAAGTGCTAAAGCATACTCTTAATGCAATGAAACAGGAAGTTACTGTAACTCAGGCATGCAATGTCCAATCAGCCCCAAACTTCACATGTTTGATAACAGTCCTGACCTGAAGATATCTACATGTCAATATTCAGTTATAGTCATAGCGCCACCTACTGTCAACAGGAAGTGACATGTTTAACACTGTGACACACTATTAGCAACACACTAAAAAAGCCATTGAGTGCTAAACTAGTTTAAAACGTACTCAAACATGCTAGCAACACTTACTTAGTGCTAAAGCATGTTGTTAAAGATATAAAACAGGAAGTTACTGTAACTCAGGCATGCAATGTCCAATCAGCCCCAAACTTCACATGTTTGATAAGAGTCCTGGCCTGAATACATTTACATGCCAGTATTTAGATATAGTCATAGCGCCACCAGCTGGCAACAGCAAATTACTTGTTTTACACTAACTTAAGCATGCAATGTACAATTTGCACCAAACTTGACATGTTTGCCAATAGTCCTGGCCTGAAGACATCTAAAAGCCAATATTTCTTAATAGCGCCACCTGTTGGGAGCAGGATATGTCATGACTTACACTCAAGCATGCCATGTTCAAGCTTCACCAAACTTCATATGTTTCTTGAAAGCACTGGCCTGAACACATCTGCATGCCAATATTCAGTTATAGGCATAGCGCCACCAGCTGGCAGCAGGAAGATTGGCACATATCAATGACTTTGACATATTCCTCCTACATTTACTGTGTTAATAGCATAGTGCCCACCATTCGCCACCGATCGGCGGTGAGCCCGAGTGCGAGGGCCCTACCATCGCTGCTTGCAGCTTTAATTATTATTATTATTTTTTTTTTTTTTTTTTTTTTCTTTTTTTCAACCTTCCGGGCACTTTTGGGGGTCTTAACATACTCAAAAACTCTTGAAAATTTGCACACACGTCGGAATCTGCGGCCATCAGGACGCCAAAGAGGCTGGGACCCGGGCGTGGTTCAGGGCCTCTACAGCGCCCCCTGGAACACAGTTTGAAAACTTGATGTACTGCGCACACATACTTGCACGTACTGATATGAAACTCGGTACACATATAGAACTCATCGAGCTGAACAACTTTTGTACTCTATGTCATAGGCTCCACCTGACAGGAAGTGAGATATTTAGGGCTGTTTAAAAAGCACATGCTCTGGAATTTAACGTACTCCTCCCAGGAATTCCATGGGATTGTCACCAAACTCGGTCAGCATGATCTCAAGACATTGGGGACGCTAAATTGCGAGGAGATTTTTGATATCTCGAACGGTTTGGCCGTGGCAAGGCGACAAAGTTATGGCGAGAAATGAGAAACAGGAAGTGTCTAATAACTGTTGCACACATTGCCTGATTCTGATGAAACTTCACCAGTTTGTTCGTTGTATGATGCCGATTCCATAAATGTGACTATTATGAGTCAAAGTTATAGCGCCACCAACTGGGAGCAGGAAGTGTGTCATTTTCAAAATGCTTTGAAATCAGCCTCTTAATTTTACTCGATTTTCTTTAAACTTCATCAAAATCATGTCAAAACACGGCCGATAAGAATATGTAAAGGGGTCGATGATAAATCGAATGCTGTTGCCATGGCAACATGTCAAACTTTAAAATTAGATTCCTGTCTTTTCGAGGCAGATAACATGCTTAGAATTTCATGAAACTCAACACACACATCAATATTAATGATAGTTAGACACTGGCAAAAGGTCATAAATGGGCGTGGAGCAGGCACTCTATAGCGCCATCTTTTGACAAAAGTTGGGGGGTTAGTTTTTCCTACAGTCACCAAACTCTGTACATATATTAATCTCATCAATCTGGACAACTTTCTAAATCAAACTCATTAGCTGAGACCAACAGGAAGCCGGCTATTTTGATTTGAATGTGGATTTTTGGAAAAATCAGGCTGTAAACAAATGCACACTACTTCTAAGAACAACCAGCTGTTCACACCAAACTTTTTTAACATGAAGAGAAGATTCTGAAGATGTTAAATTGCGAGCGGATTTTGGATATCTTGAACGGTGTGGACATGGTGATTTTTTAAAGATATAGTAAAAAATATTTTTATATCTTTAAAGTGCAGCATCCAAACTCTTTAAAACTTTTTTCACACAGAGATCTAATCATTCTGAGCAAGTGCTGGAAATATAAATTTTATACAAGCTTCAATGAATTAAAGAAAATTAAAAAGATAACTCAGAAACCTGCTGTCACTCTGGTGAATGTCTCTACAGTATGTGTGTGCGTTCAGTCAGGCACAGAGAAGCTCATTATTGCAGGGGGGAGGGGGGAGAGGCAGAGAGGGTGACAGAGTAGAGAGCCATTCTACAGACCATCTTTGAACAAAATGCACATACTGTATGTAGTGTAATTACATAAATATGTCTGATCTTTGAGAGTCTGATATTTTGAGAAAATATAAAGGGTCACTAAGTCTTTCATTGTTCGTATTTTGCAGTTGTTGTTTTTTATTTATTTTTTACTTAACTGTACCATGAACTTGTCCTATTCATTTATAAGATTTAAAAAATACAACTTTTTAGCATGATCAATTTATCT